>NC_048442.1:8572640-8819505 GCF_004353265.1 Vitis riparia | reverse complement strand
GCATAAAAAGCCCCAAACATATCCAAAGTAGAATGAGGCCGTGCAAGGTTGCATCCAGAATACGACCAGTGCCAATCATATCCATCTCGTCTGTGCAAGCATCATAAAGAGTCACATCATCAATGTCAATCATAGAAACCCTTAACAAATCGAAATCAAAGTGGGGATCGTGTGGGACTGCATCGAGAATACGACCTACCCCTATCATGTCCATCTCGTCGGTACAAGCATCAAGCAGAGTCACTCCATCAGCATCAATCATAGTATCCATAAGTATACCATAATCAGAAACTGCCACCGGGAAGCATATGGAGAACATGTTGGCTCGATCGGGCGACAGGGGCGTAACTATCATAACATTAGGTGTCTCATGGATCCCGGTACCCAAATGCATCTGCCCCAAGGTCCGTTGGAGGTCCTGAACCTCAACAGCCTCTGAAATAAAAGCAATCCCCTCCATGTGGGGTGCATGATCTGAACCTCTGACAAAGTAATCAGTCAACTGAAAGGTGTATAGGCGAAGGGGGTAATCAAATGGAACCTTAAACAAGTGGGCCTTTACTCTGTCCTTGCTCAGTCTCGCCATGTAGCGTGTATCCTCCTCCATAGGAGTGTAACCTAACCCATAATGTATGTCATGATCAACTATGAAAGTAAACTCGTGTGGTCCATGTTGGCGGTGACCCAATCCCAAGTCGGGTAGATAAGACATGCCCTTCATTATGTTAAGCACCAAGGTGCTACTATACTGTTCGAATGACATAGGCACCATATCTCTGCTGTCATTCTCTAAACTGACAACCTGAACCTCATCGAAAGTAAACTTGGTCAAATGCAAGTCATCCTCACTATGACTAATTTGTAATACTGGCTCGAAAAAAATGACAACATCTCGTCAGACTGTATCGTGATAATGCGACCCTCGTTTATGAATTTCACTTTCTGATAAAGGGAAGATGGTATGGCACCAGCCTCATGAATCCAAGGAGGACCAAGAAGTAGGTTAAAGGATGAATGAATCCTCATAAGCTGGAAAAACAAGAAATATCTTACTGGCCCAATCATAACGTGTGCAGTGAGAGTACCCATAACTGTCCTTTGAGTCCTGTCATAAGCTTTGATGGTTTGTGTAGATGGTCCAAAATCAGATGGAGAAAAGCCAAGAGCAATGGCTATAACTAAAGGACAAACGTTTAGGGTAGAGCCGTTGTCCAGCAAGACTGGTGGCACTCTACAGCCTGAACAAGCAACATCAATGAACAAAGGTCGAACATGATCTGACCCTTCTGATGGCAAGTCATCGTCGAAAAACACAATGCACGTAGCCCTACCAACTATCAAAAAGTGAATCAGCCCCTCTAGGGTGGTAGCAGTATCAACTCTAATATGGCCAAGAGCTTTGATCAACGCATCTTTATATATGCTAGATGAGGCCAATAGGCTCCAAATGGATATGCGAGCCTGCATAGTATGCAGTTGCGCAAAATCTCATCATCCTCTCTCTGAATCTTCTCCATAGCAGTTGTACCAGCAAATGACCTATTGACAGGTGGAGGATGTGCTACTCTCCTACTCTGCGTGACTATCTAAACATCTCTATGAGTGGGCCCATACTCCTTCGGGAACAGAATGAAGGGTGTCAAAGGCAGCACATGCTGTAAATACAGTAGTGAGACTGCGGGCTCTGGGGGAATCTCATCTAGGGCTAACCTGAATGGCCTGGGGACTTATGATCCATGGGTATATCCACTAAAATCTGAGTCCTCGTACAAACTGATCGGCTGAGGAGCCTCTCCATCCCATCCCATCATAAATACAACACTCTCTGTGTGCTCAATCAAATGGATTCCCCTTGGGAGTGGAGGTACAACTCTAGTGTCATGAGTAGGTAATAGGTCTATGGTCACTGCGGGTCGTCCCAATCAACCAAACCCTGATAAATCAAGTCCTGTATAACATGTCTCGGTGCTGAGCAACTGTCTGTATCATGGCCTGCTCTCTAGTGGTAAGCATAGTGAAGGTCTGTCCTGAATCCTAGTAGGGTAGGTTGTAGTGGTGGTCTGGGAGGTAACAAGGCAATCAATCCCCACTCAACCAATCTCTGAAATGCTCCACTTAATGGCATCCCAGGCTGTGTGAACTGTCTAACTGGCCTCGACGGAGGTGGTGCTCTATACTGATGGAACTGCAAGGGTAGCCTCTGGGATGCCTGTGTAACATATACTGGTTGTGGCGACAGATGTAGATAAGCAGGCCCTGCTAACCTAATGGGATAGCTGGCCTATACTGATCATGTTGTATCATCTAATAAGAGATATCTGAAAACTGCCTCTAAGTTTGAGGCCGATGCGGGGACCTATGCCCCATCATACCAATGGTGCCAACATCTGATGGCCTAGGTCCTGACCCCGGCTTCTTCCTTTTTGAGTCTGAGGGGGAAGAATTTGCCCATAATCCTCTAGATATACCTCTTCGATGCCATAGATTCATGCCTAATTGGTGTTTCAGCTGATTTGTGTCCAGCTGGTGCTCCTTGATGGCGGGAGTAATCAACAAAATTTTTAACCTATAACACCATGAACTAGGGTAGCAAATAAAAAGCTACTATAGCATAGTGGCTCTAGGATCGTTCCACTGGGAAGGGTACTCAAGTTGAAAAGGATACTAATTCAAAGTGAATTGGTGCTGTTTCATTTCAAGATTAGCTTAAGAAATAAAACACAAACTTTGGTTGGAAAAGGTTTGGACTTAGATTAACAACACAACAAGTGATGAAAATAACTTAAGAAGAAAAGCATTCCTTGGAGATTCAGGTTTACAGGGGAGGTTCCTCATGCAAAAGCATAGCTCCGGTCAGTTGGTTCAATTCCTCACATTAGAGAATTAATGATTACTACCAAAAAGTGCTATTTTGTAGACCTAATTATAATGGTTTTAAGCACCTTTGTGTAGTAATCATATTCATTTAACCCAATTAATTCATTAAGGTCCTTAGTAATTGGTTTTAACCATTTTGTGGCAAGTTTACATGTTTTTATCAGCTTATGAATCAATTCAAGCATGCCAAATGATGGAGGAGCTAATTAGACAAGTTAAAGCAAGGATTTTGGAAGTTTACAGGCTTGAATTTCAAGTGGAAACACGAGCACAAGCAAAGAGAATGCAAAGAGGAAAAACAAGCAAAGTGAAGAGGAAAACAGAGGACAGCAGCTGCAGTCTTCTTTCGAACTTTTGGAGCACTTCCCGAAGTCCATTTTCTACATGCTATATACCATTTCAAAGCTCAGGAAGTCAAGAATCCAACGCTTCAAACCGTGTACAATTTGGAGCTGAAATGAGGAAGATATGGCCTTCGGAAGACAACTGCATCAAATCTTGTGAAATTTCGCAAGGTGAATTTCTCCTTGCGAAATTTCGCAAGGAGGATTTAGGCACATTGCGAAAATGCCGAATTTCCTCTGTTTTTCCACGCACGCACCACCGACTTCCCATATTTTTTAGCTTGATATTTTCTCATGTAAATTCCTTTTGTAACCTTGTAATCAACCAATGAAAAGGTTGCTTTTGTATTAGCTTTTGTAATTTAGCTTGTTATTGTCTTTAAATAGAGGTGAAGAGCCTTAGACAAAGGGGAAGCTTGTAACCCGTAACCTTAGAAATTATAAGAGCTCTTTTGTTCAAAAGCTTCTTTTCTCCTTTCTTTCTCATTTTCTTAGTAGCCAAACATCCCCCCCAAGGATGAGAGGCTAAAACCTTTTAGTTTCTTGAAGTAATGGATGCCATGTGAAGCTCCCGTGTGAGGATGGAGATTTCCAAGCCATAAATGTAAGTAGCCAAGCATCATAAATGTTTTCATTCAAAGTAAAGCTTTTAATCCCTCTGACTTGCTTTGAATGGCCAATACTTGATAACCTTTTGGTCTCAGTGGATTCTTATTGTTAGATCCATTGACGTTCATTAGTTATCTCCTACGAGCCATTGTATTGCAAGGGGAGGAGATGTCCTATATCAATAAAAGAGCATTTATGAGGTTCAGCTACCCTTTTTGTAAGTTTTCAAGGACTAAAACTTAGTTGTTAAACTCATACCGGTTCGGGAAGTAAGCATCACCTTAGTTGCTTCCCCAACTCGAGGTGAAAAGTCCCAAAATCTCCATTTTTACACCGTGAGTTAAGCATGGCTATCCAAAGCTTTGAGAAACTTCTTTTTCCATCTTTTAACCTATTTTCATGTTAGTTTAGTTTACAACACCTTCATCTTTTTATGTTTTCATCTTAACCTAATTTTTATTAAGAAAAGTTCACTCCATCCTCCGAACTTCACCAGTTAAAGTAAAAACCCATCCCAGTGTTCGATCCTAGAGCCACTATACTATAGTAGCTTTGCTACTTTAGTGTAAGGACGTTAGGTATAAATTTTGTTGATACCCTTACATGCCAAGCTACCAAGAGTCGGGTTATCAAATGGCGCCGTTGCCGGGGATGGTGCTACTTCACTGTGAATACATCAGCCGGAGGTAACTTGTGAGACTTCTCATGAGTAAGGTGAATTCTATCTCATTTTTCATTTACTAGCTTTTTATTTTAGTTTTAGAGCATTTTTAACTTAGTTTAGATAAGTTTCTTTTAGCTTTTAACTTTCATTTTTAGTTTATTTTCATACTCTGTTTTTCCTTCCGCATGCTCTGTTTTTTTTTTCTTTTTCTTTGTTTTGTTTATTTGTTTTGTTCCAGCTGAATCCGTGCATGCCCTATTGGATTAGAGACCAAGAGGGAAGGTTAGTGCGGATAGAGACTCCACGAGCTACTGAATTAGAGATTATTTTGAAGTCATGGAGAATCAGCCAGAGGACCAACATTCACAACACGGGCAGGGGAATGATCCGAACTTGTATAGGTCCATGAGGGACAGGATGCACCCTCCGAGGATGAGTGCACCATCTTGCATCATTCCTCCTACAGAGCAATTGATTATCAGGCCACACATCGTGCCTCTGCTTCCTACTTTCCATGGGATGGAAAGTGAAAATCCATATGCGCACATAAAGGAATTCGAAGATGTGTGCAATACTTTTCAAGAAGGGGGAACAGCTATTGAGCTTATGAGGTTGAAGCTCTTTCCATTCACATTAAAGGACAAAGCCAAGATATGGCTCAATTCTTTGAGGCCGAGAAGCATAAGAACATGGACAGAACTTCAAGCTGATTTTTTGAAGAAGTTTTTCCCTACTCACAGAACGAATGGATTGAAGAGACAAATCTCCAACTTCTCAGCACGTGAGAATGAAAAATTTTATGAATGCTGGGAGAGGTATATGGAGGCCATCAATGCATGTCCTCACCACGGCTTTGATACATGGCTTTTGGTGAGCTATTTTTATGATGGCATGTCATCTTCAATGAAGCAGATATTGGAGACAATGTGTGGGGGTGATTTCATGAGCAAGAACCCTGAGGAGGCTATGGATTTCCTAAGTTATGTCTCAGAGGTTTCCCGTGGATGGGATGAGCCCAATAGCAGAGAAATGGGGAAGAGGCCAGTTCAGCAAACGTCAAGAGGGGGAATGTACAATCTGAGTGAAGACATGGAGATGAAAGCCAAGGTGGCTGCCATGGCTAGAAAAATAGAGGAAATGGAGTTGAGAAAAGTTCACGAAGTCCAAGCTATTTCAGAACCTCAACAACAAGCCAATCCTTGCTCCATCTGTCAGTCATTTGAACATATGGTGGAAGAATGTCCCACTATTCCAGCAGCAAGAGAAATGTTCGGGGAACAAGCTAACTTGATTGGCCAATGGAAGCCAAATTCAAATGCTCCTTATGGCAACACGTACAACTCTAGCTGGAGGAACCACCCAAACTTTGCATGGAAGCCAAGGCCAAACCCATATCAGTCACCAGCCCAATCAAGCCAACAGAGTCAAGGTCAATCCTCAGTTGAGCAAGCACTCGTAAGCCTTAGCAAGGTTATGGGTGACTTTGTGAGTGAGCAAAAATCCATCAACTCTCAACTAAATCAGAAGATTGACAACGTAGAGAGTACATTGAACAAGAAGATAGATGGGATGCATAATGAGTTGTCTCAGAAAATTGACAACATCCAATATTCCATCTCAAGGCTCACAAATTTAAACACTGTCAATGAGAAAGGGAAGTTTCCCTCTCAGCCTCACCAAAATCCTAAGGGGATACATGAAGTGGAATCCAAGGATGAGGATTCTTCAAAGGTGAGGGACGTGCAAGCTATTATCACTTTGAGAAGTGGTAAGGAAGTGCATCAGCCGGAGCATGATCAGAGGAAAGCCAAAGAAGACAAGGCTGATAGAAAAGAAGAAAAGAAGAAAGAACAAAAGGGAAAGGAAGTTCAGATGAAAGAAAGCATCATTCCTAGCATGGGTGAGGAACCTCAAATTCTTTTAAAGGAAGGCATGATGAAGAAGCACATGCCTCCTCCATTTCCTCAAGCCTTGCGTGGGAAGAAACCGATCAAGAATGCTTCTGAGATTCTTGATGTGCTAAGACAAGTGAAGGTGAATATTCCTTTACTTGATATGATCAAGCAAGTACCCACATATGCAAAGTTTTTGAAGGACTTGTGCACTGTGAAAAGAGGACTCAATGTTACAAAGCAAGCCTTCCTAACCGAGCAAGTGAGTGCTATAATCCAATGCAAGTCTCCAATCAAATACAAAGATCCGGGGTGTCCTACAATCTCAGTCAATATTGGAGGAACCCAAGTGGAGAAGGCATTGCTTGATTTGGGGGCAAGTGTTAACTTGCTTCCATACTCTGTATACAAGGAGCTGGGGTTGGGAGAACTCAAGCCAACATCGATCACCCTATCCTTAGCTGACCGATCAGTGAAAATCCCCAGGGGGGTAATAGAGGATGTATTGGTTCAAGTTGACAAATTCTACTATCCAGTAGATTTTGTGGTGCTTGATACGGATCCCATTGTCAAAGGGATCAACTATGTTCCAATCATCCTTGGAAGACCATTCCTTGCAACATCCAATGCAATCATCAATTGTAGGAATGGGGTCATGCAACTCACTTTTGGGAATATGACATTGGAACTCAATATCTTCCATCTATGTCAAAAGCACATCCATCCTGAAGAAGATGAGGGCCCAGAAGAAGTGTGTATGATAGATACCCTGGTGGAGGAGCATTGTAATCAGAGTATGCTTGATCAGTTTGAAGAGAATCCAGATGAAAGCCATGAATATCTTGATGATGGGTTAGCTGAACCCATGGGAATGAATGCCGTTATGTCAAACTGGAGACAAAAGCCAGTGATCCTCCCTTTGTTCAAGGATGAGGAAGAGATGAAAGAAGCTAAGGATGCAATCCTTAAGCTTGAATTGAAGACCCTTCCTGCCGAGTTGAAGTATGCTTACTTGGAGGAAGGCAATAAAGCCCCGGTGGTAATTTCTTCTTCTTTAACCGTTTCACAAGAGGACAATCTTCTAAGAATCCTTAGAAAGCACAAGAAGGCCATCGGATGGCAAATTTCTGATTTGAAGGGGATAAGCCCATTGATTTGCACGCACCATATTTATATGGAGGAGGGAGCTAAGCCAACTCGTCAGCCACAGAGGAGATTGAATCCTCATATGCAAGAGGTAGTAAGGGCTGAAGTGTTGAAGCTTCTTCAAGCGGGCATCATTTACCCCATTTCAGATAGCACTTGGGTGAGTCCAACCCAAGTTGTTCCAAAGAAGTCCGGGATAACCGTAGTCAAGGGGGAAAATGGGGATGAAGTGTCCACACGCCTCACAACTGGTTGGAGGGTGTGCATTGACTACAGGAAGCTGAACACAGTAACGAGAAAGGATCACTTCCCTTTACCTTTCATGGATCAAGTCCTTGAGAGAGTATCTGGGCATCCTTTTTATTGCTTCTTGGATGGGTATTCCGGGTATTTTCAAATAGAGATTGATGTGGAGGACCAGGAGAAGACTACCTTCACTTGTCCATTCGGCACCTATGCTTATAGGCGGATGCCTTTTGGATTATGCAATGCTCCTGCTACCTTCCAAAGATGCATGCTTAGCATTTTCAGTGACATGGTTGAACGAATCATGGAAGTCTTCATGGATGACATAACTGTGTATGGGACTTCTTTTGAGGATTGTTTGTCACATCTTGAAGATGTTTTGAAAAGATGCATAGAGAAAGACCTCGTACTCAATTGGGAGAAGTGCCATTTTATGGTAAATCAAGGTATTGTTCTTGGGCACGTAATCTCAAAGAAGGGTATAGAGGTAGATAGAGCTAAGGTGGAACTAATTGTGAAGTTGCCACCTCCCACCAATGTAAAAGGAATAAGGCAATTCCTTGGGCATGCCGGGTTCTATAGGAGGTTTATAAAGGATTTTTCCAAGATTGCCAAACCTCTTTGTGAATTATTGGTGAAGGATGCCAAGTTGAGTGGGATGATAAATGTCAAGGAGTTTTGAGCTTCTTAAGCAATCTTGACATCAGCGCCCATTGTGAGAGCACCAAATTGGGAGTTGCCATTTGAAGTGATGTGTGACTCAAGTGATTATGCATTGGGGCTGTTTGGGACAAAGAGAAGATGGTAAACCTTATGTGATTACTATGCAAGCAAGTCTTGAATGATGCTCAAAGGAATTACACCACCACTGAGAAGGAATTACTTGCTGTGGTGTATGCTTTGGATAAGTTCAGAGCTTATTTGATAGGGTCTTCCATTGTGGTATTCACGGATCATTCAACTTTGAAGTATTTGCTAACCAAGCAAGATGCCAAGGCTAGGTTGATTAGGTGGATACTTTTGCTTCAAGAGTTCAACCTCCAGATCAGAGATAAGAAAGGTGTTGAGAATGTGGTAGCTGACCACTTGTCAAGGCTCAACATCGCTCATGACACCCATGGACTTCCCATAAATGATGATTTCCTGAGGAATCCTTGATACTTGTGGAGGAAGTGCCATGGTTTGCACACATTGCCAATTACTTGGTCACGGGAGAAATACCAAGTGAATGGAGCTCTCAGGATAAGAAAATTTCTTTGCCAAGGTCCATGCATATTATTGGGAGGAGCCTTTTCTCTTCAAGTATTGTGCGGACCAAATTATAAGGAAGTGTGTGCCTGAACAAGAGAAGCATGGGATCCTATCTCATTGCCATGAGAATGCATGTGGAGCCACTTTGCCTCTCAAAGACGGCGATGAGAGTTCTTCAATCGGGTTTTTGGTGGCCCTCACTTTTTAAGGATGCCCATGAGGTAAGTAAGGATGTGATAAGTGCCAAAGACTAGGCAAGCTTTCAAGGAGAAACATGATGCCTTTGAACCCCATCTTGATAGTGGATCTTTTTATGTTTGGGGCATAGACTTCATGGGACCTTTCCCTATGTCTTTTGGCCACTCCTACATCTTGGTAGGAGTTGATTATGTTTCAAAGTGGGTTGAAGCTATACCCTGTAGAACCAACGATCACAAAGTGGTTCTCAAGTTCCTAAAAGAAAACATCTTCTCGAGGTTTGGAGTGCCTAAAGCAATCATCAGTGATGGAGGCACTCACTTTTGCAACAAGCCCTTTGAAGCTCTTTTGGCCAAGTACGGAGTTAAGCATAAGGTAGCTACACCTTATCATCCTCAGACGAGTGGCCAAGTAGAGCTAGCCAACCGGGAAATTAAGAACATCTTGATGAAGGTGGTGAACACCAATAGGAAAGATTGGTCTGTTAAGCTCCTTGATTCCCTATGGGCGTATAGGACGGCTTATAAGACTATCCTTGGGATGTCACCGTACCGTCTTGTTTATGGCAAAGCTTGCCATCTTCCCGTTGAGATTGAGTTCAAGGCATGGTGGGCCATTAAAAAGCTCACATGGATTTAACTAAGGCTGGGCTAAAGAGGAGTTTGGATTTGAATGAGCTTGAGGAATTGAGAAATGATGCCTATCTCAACTCAAAATAGCTAAGGAAAAGCTAAAGAGATGGCATGATCAGTTGGTGATCAACAAAAATTCTTCAAGGGACAAAGAGTCTTGCTATATGACTCTAAGCTTCACCTATTTCCGGGAAAGCTCAAATCAAGGTGGGTAGGGCCTTTTGTCATCCACCAAGTACACTCACATGGAGTAATTGAGTTACTCAACTCAAAAAGTGAAAAGACCTTCAAGGTAAATGGGCAAAGACTCAAGCCCTACATCGAGCCATTTTCCCGTGACAAGGAGGTACTCATCCTCCATGACCCATCACATCCTTGAGAAAGTGTGGTAAGTTGATGAGCTTAGCATGAAAAGCTAAGTGCTCATCTCTTTTTGTTTTAATTTTAGTATTACATTCTTGTTTACTTTGCATTTTTAATACTTTTGCACATATTTTGTTTAGGTTTCTTAGTTTTGATTTTGATTTTTTTTATGTTTTTAATGGAGCTTTGATGTCCAATAGCAGGTACGAAAGCTCACAAGCTCACAAATGTGGAGAGAAAGGTGAAATAGGGGAGAAATATATCTAAGTCCAAGCTTAAAACCCCATTTCGCAACTCAACAAGTGAGTTGCAAAATTTTCGCAAGGTGAATTTCACATTGCGAAAATTTCGCAAGGTGAATTTCACATTGCGAAATGCACATTTTGGCAAGATGCAAAATGCAACCTCTCGGGATTGCACTTTCGCAAGGAGAGTAACCAGTGCGAAAATTTCGCAAGGTGAATTTCACATTGCGAAATTGTTTTCAAAGCAAATATCAAAATGCAACCTCTCGGGATTGGTTTTTAAAGGGGAGTAACCAGTGCGAAAATTTCGCAAGGTGAATTTTCCCCTTGCGAAATTTTTTCTTCATGCTTACCAAGGATTTGATTCTTTTTAAATTCATTTTCAAACTTCAATTTTCTAGTTTTAACACTCCTCAGTTCATCCCCGTACTTAGACAAAATTTTCAAAAATTTTTCATGGCCAAAAACCCTTTTTAAAGCCTTCTCAACTTCATTTTTCATGTGCAAAACACTATTCACCTTGCATTTCCTCTCTAGGCCGCGTGCTTCATAGTTCCAAGGTGAGTAATTTTTCACTTTTCTCCATTTTTGGGTCCTTAAATTGCTTGTTTATGTCATTTCTATGTTTTAGGAACCATAAACATGCATTTTCATCCATTAAAACCATTTCAAAAATCCATTTTTTCAAATCAAAGACCCATATGGCCGGCCACCATTTTTCCAAAAATCTCTATCTTGCAATGTGTTTTAGGCTCCCAAACTTACTCCATTGCATTTAGAATCATGTTTCCATTAAAACCATACCCTTTTTCTGAATTTTAAACCATTAAAAATGAAAACTCAAATTCAAAGTAAGCATTGGAGAAGAAGATGAATAGTGCTGCGTGAATAGTGCCCGTTGCCAAATTTAGCAACCACTATTCATGCCTTGCAAATTTTGCACTGGTTACCATTTCAACTGTATTTTTGACACTTTACCCCTGGGATGCTCTATTTTTCGTGCTTTTCAGTCTTATTTCAGTATTTATACCATGGCACGGACACGGGGGGCATCCTCTTCAGCTAGTCAGCGTGGGGCCCACTCACAGAGAGGTGGTCGTTCTACACCATCTCACCCTGCCCAGACCCCAGTTCCCTCTACTCAGCATAGGTACGGGACTAGACGATCATCTGGGTCTTTTAGGGCACCTGTGCCACCCCCTGTGAGCAGTCCTCCACCTAAGAGGACTCGGATTTCAGGACCAGGTGAGTCCTCCAGAGCCCCTCCATCACCGCCAGCATCTACTATCCCAGGCCCTTCACACCTAGCAGAGGTCCTCAAGCGGCCTATGATAGCAGGGCCACCCCTCCCAGGCAACACGGATATCAGAGATAGGCCATTTCACGAGGAGATCTGTATGCAGCATGAGACTCTCCGCCTATTACCAGAGCTACAGGAGTCATACCGCCTTTTGCAGAGGTACCACATCGAGCCATTTATGACTCCTAGGTCCTTCTATTACCCTAGGGTAGTCTTAGATTTCTACCAAACTATGACTACTAGAGGCATCCAGGACCCCATAGCCATTCATTTTGTGATTGATGGCCGGCATGGTATTTTAGAGGCCCGAGATATAGCCGCCTCTATGCATTTTCCGCCTATCCCTGAGGACCTTGGTTCCTTCCGGCATTGGTCTCCGTATTCAGAGCCCGACATGGTGTCTACCTTATCAGGAGGTCGAGTCACTCGTAGGACCATTTTGAGGAGGGAGCTTCCTCCACGGATGTTACTTGTGGATTTGGCGCTCCGTACCAATCTTTTTCCACTCCAGCATGTCGTCCAGAGGAGTGGTGCTATCCTAGATGCGCTTTACCGCATCTCTGAGGGATTCTACTTTGGACCCCACCATCTAGTCATGGCTGCTCTTACCTATTTTGAGGAGAAGGTGCATAGGAAGCGCCTACACAGAGCTAGTACTATTCCACTCTTATTTCCGAGGCTCATCTCTCAGGTCTTAGAGGATATGGGTTACCCTTCTCAGCCCCACCTAGAGCGTCGTCATCATTGTCGAGAGCTCTTTACCACTCAGAGTTGGACCCAGTTCTTAGATCGCTCACGCATGGACCAGGGTATCCCTAGACCATTAGCTCCCGCGCCTCCAGCTTCTCCAGCGCCTCTCGAGTTTCCAGCAGCCTCAGCACCTACAGTACAGACATCGCCAGAGCAGGACCCACATACCACAGAGCCTTCTTCTTCAGTTCCTGCTCCAGTGACTTGTGCTACTGATACTCTTGCACCACCAGTCATTCCTGCTCCAGCCTATGCTGAGTCTTCAGCCGGGCCATCCATCACTGTCTCAGCTACAGAGTTCAGAGCTCTCATCTCGTCCTTTCACTCATTGAGCGCCTCTCAGGCCACCTTAGTCCGTGAGATGCAAGCCATCAGACGACAGATGGATACCATACAGACACATCAGGCTCAGCATACAGCTATCCTGGACCAGCACTCCGCCATGCTCTCTCAGATCCACCATCACTTGGGCATATCACCTCCTCCACCTCAGGAGCCACATCCATGATTGGATATTTCTATCTCCATTTTGTATATCTTTTTTGTATATGTACATGTTTTATATTCTGAGATTGTATGTACCTCATGCTTATATCTTGTACTCAACTCTCTCAGTTTATATAAGCATTTTTTTTTGTATCTTATTTCCTCTCTCTCATTTCTTATGGTTTTTGAATCATGTGGATGCACTCACACGCTTTGAATACCACATCACCATAAGGTATATCATTCCTTCCTCGTCTTTTTCGATAGAAACATTGGGACAATGTTCATCTCGGTTGGGGGAGAGTTAAGGAAGTAAGTATTTCCTATTTTAGTTAGTTATTTTGTTGATTTAGTAGTTTTTGCCCTTTTTCCTTTTTCAAAATTTTTTTGTTTCATTCTCTATGGTTGTTTAAGATAATTTCTCAAAATAAAATAGGATAAGTCGAGTTTTAACTTAATTACTTAAGTCTTAGAGTTTGTTTTATGCTTTCAAAGTTGATAATCTATTGAAGCCCTCTTTGATTTCGAACTTATTTCTTCCATTTCAAGCTTTACACACACCGTGCACATTAGATCCCGGATATATGATGTAAAACTTTCTCACCCTCTAAGCTTAGGAAAATTTTGACTTGGTTCATTACTTAACTTCTTTTAATAGTGTTGGGACACCTCAAAAAGACCAATGAGTCTTAAAAAAAAAAAAAAAAAAAAAAAAAAAAAAAAAAAAAAAAAAGAATAAGCTTCTATTCTTTCCTTGAAACCTAAGCATGATCCGAAGGGGTGGCGAAAGCCTTTAAAACCCGATGCCCTAAACCTTGATTGGTTGGGAGTCATCGATCCTCTGCTTGCTACATAGGTGAATTGGTTAAGTTTAGTGAGTAAAAAGAATTGTGAATAAGAAGGTGCGTTCCTAACCTATTAAGAGTTGGTTAATTTTTCCAATGTTCGAGAAAAGCTTAGGTTGGGGGGAGAGGATAGTTGTCCATACTATATCCGGAAGCTAATCTCATTAACACTTAGCTCATTATGGAAGAGTTTGATCCGGAACCTTGAGAGTGGAGATTCTTTTGACACTTAATTGCATATTCTCCACTCTTTATACTTTTTGTTTAAGTTTTAGCTTTGACAACTCCTATTGCATTTTGAATCTTCATATCTTTAGTTCACCATGTGAGATGTGTTTTGATATCAGTCATGCCACTCAATTATTTTTTGGAGTGATTTGCATGATCCCTTTTATGTATATTATTATAGTTTACTTAGTTTTTATCTCCTCCATTGCTAAGGGACTAGCAATGAGTCGGTTGGGGGGTGTGATTACTACCAAAAAGTGCTATTTTATAGACCTAATTATAATGGTTTTAAGCACCTTTGTGTAGTAATCATATTCATTTAACCCAATTAATTCATTAAGGTCCTTAGTAATTGGTTTTAACCATTTTGTGGCAAGTTTACATGTTTTTATCAGCTTATGAATCAATTCAAGCATGCCAAATGATGGAGGAGCTACTTGGACAAGTTAAAGGGGGGATTTTGGAAGTTTACAGGCTTGAATTTCAAGTGGAAACACGAGCACAAGCAAAAAGAATGCAAAGAGGAAAAACAAGCAAAGTGAAGAAAACAGAGGACAACAGCTGCAGTCTTCTTTCGCACTTTTGGGGCACTTCCCGAAGTCCATTCTCTACATGCTATATACCTTTTCAAAGCTCAGGAAGTCAAGAATCCAACGCTTCAAACCGTGTACAATTTGGAGCTGAAATGAGGAAGATATGGCCTTCGGAAGACAACTGCATCAAATCTTGTGAAAATTTCGCAAGGTGAATTTCTCCTTGCGAAATTTCACAAGGAGGATTTAGGCACATTGCGAAAATGCTGAATTTCCTCTGTTTCTCCACGCACGCACTACCGACTTCCCATATTTTTTAGCTTGATATTTTCTCATGTAAATTCCTTTTGTAACCTTGTAATCAACCAATGAAAAGGTTGCTTTTGTATTAGCTTTTGTAATTTAGCTTGTTATTGTCTTTAAATAGAGGTGAAGAGCCTTAGAAAAAAAAAAAAAGCTTGTAACCCGTAACCTTAGAAATTATAAGAGCTCTTTTGTTCAAAAGCTTCTTTTCTCCTTTCTTTCTCATTTTCTTAGTAGCCAAACATCCCCCCAAGGATGAGAGGCTAAAACCTTTTAGTTTCTTGAAGTAATGGATGCCATGTGAAGCTCCCGTGTGAGGATGGAGATTTCCAAGCCATAAATGTAAGTAGCCAAGCATCATAAATGTTTTTATTCAAAGTAAAGCTTTTAATCCCTCTGACTTGCTTTGAATGGCCAATACTTGATAACCTTTTGGTCTCAGTGGATTCTTATTGTTAGATCCATTGACGTTCATTAGTTATCTCCTACGAGCCATTGTATTGCAAGGGGAGGAGATGTCCTATATCAATAAAAGAGCATTTATGAGGTTCAACTACCCTTTTTGTAAGTTTTCAAGGACTAAAACTTAGTTGTTAAACTCATACCGGTTCGGGAAGTAAGCATCACCTTAGTTGCTTCCCCAACTCGAGGTGAAAAGTCCCAAAATCTCCATTTTTACACCGTGAGTTAAGCATGGCTATCCAAAGCTTTGAGAAACTTCTTTTTCCATCTTTTAACCTATTTTCATGTTAGTTTAGTTTACAACACCTTCATCTTTTTATGTTTTCATCTTAACCTAATTTTTATTAAGAAAAGTTCACTCCATCCTCCGAACTTCACCAGTTAAAGTAAAAACCCATCCCAGTGTTCGATCCTAGAGCCACTATACTATAGTAGCTTTGCTACTTTAGTGTAAGGACGTTAGGTATAAATTTTGTTGATACCCTTACATGCCAAGCTACCAAGAGTCGGGTTATCATATCCCCAACACGAGAAGAAGATCTAGAATCTCCCCATTTGTCTAAGAAACCCAATCCTAGTGACCTAAAGCTCCAAGAGATCTTTTCTTTATAGCTAACTTCACTTATTGTTTTTGCTTAACTTAAAATCAATCTTTGCAACCACAATTCCATTTTCTTTAAAAGCTAATTTTTCATAAGAAAAAACACCATTTTATTTCCTTCATTTAAGTCAACTGTATGATGAAAACTCATCCCTGTGGACGATCATAGAGCCACTATACTATGTTAGTTATGCTACCCTAGTGTAAGGTGATTTAGGTTTTATAAATTTTGTTGATAACACCCATCTGGACCAGAATCAAATGGCACGACTGCAATGGGGACGAATCACTTAAAATTCATGGTAGGGATGGCTTTAAGCGATTCTTCAATTGTATTTCTTTGTTGAACTGATATCACTTTAGTGCTAACACTGTCCATTTTGATTGATATAGATAAGGACAGAAGGGGCCGACTGGTCGAGTGGGTGGAGAAAGCTTCGTTCGGCCTACTAAACAAGCTATTCATGATCACTTCCGATAAAAAGAACCACCAGACGCTTTTGACTGCCTAGAATTTGCTTGCGGTTATCCGTGAGTCCCAGCCTTATGTTATCCCCATTATCCCTAGGCAGCTCCTAAAGGTCATAGTGCTCAGGGAACATCATGTTTTGAAGGATCTCTCCTTCTACGAAGAAGCACACGAGGCGGACGCTAGAGCTCACCAGGAGCACCTTGATCAGAGGGAGGAGAAAAGACAAGAGGGGAAATTGAGGAAGGGTCGTAGTGAGAAACGCCATATTTTATCTTTCGTAGTCCGCCATCCAATTAAGAAGAAGAAGTCTTCCACCAAGGTGGTTAAGGTACTAGCCCCGGTATCTGAATCGTTTTCTGCTTCTACTTTTTCTGTACCTCTATAGACAAATAACTCTGTTCCAGATTCAGAAGGTGACTTAGACCCTCCAAGGTTTGAACGGAGTGACTTGGATCCTCAGAGTTCCGAATTCGAGCCTGTGATACTCGTCATCATATACAAACCGGAGGTGGAGGAGGATACGGAGACCGAATTGAGGGTCGGGCTTCAGGGAGAGACAATGCAAACGGCTATCTGATCCTATTCAGGTGGTTGCTTCTCCTGCCAAAAGATCCTATCCAGAGGAGGTTCACGAGGAGCCTATCATAGATGCTTCCTAGACGCCAATGCCCCATCTGGATGCTACAGGGTCCAACAACGCACTAGTTGCCGCGTCTCTTGCTAGGAATGAGACTTGTCCTGTTCAAGATGGGGCATTTGACGGTCCGGTTCCTACCAAGGAGGACTTAGACCAGAATGATGCCCCTACTTCCGTTCCTCTTCCGAGCTAGGAGGAAATGATAGAGATGCTGAGGCGAGTGCCTTGCTTCATTGATGTTGAGTCGCATTCGACAAAGATGTCAGATTTTTTTTCTTTCACTAACCAGGTTTCGGTGAGCTTAGGCGGCGACCTCCTCGTCTCTGTCACAACCCGACTTCCACTCGGAACGCCTGACTCTGCGGTTTCCCGTATTCAACTATTGCAGGATTGCATGACTCAAGAGACTGCAAAAGTGGTAAGCTACTATGCCTTCCTCCTTATGCTATAATGTGAACTTTAATCCCGAGCTTACTCTATTTTTGTTATCGCCTTTAGGTGGTGGTCGGAGTTCACAACCTGATGCGACAACGCGCTCTACTTTTTGAGCGGTTGGAGGTTGCTGAGGCTATGAGGGCGTTCATCACCCATCGCATGGGTGGCGGTGAAGAGCTCTGCATTAAGCTGGAACAGGTGGAGAGCGACCTTGCCACTGCATAGAAGGCTGTTGTAGAGGGAGCCGAGGCTTTGAAATTGGTGGAGGTGGAGAAGGAGTTGGTCCATGTTGAGGCTGATCGGTTAAGAGAGGAGGGCAACGCCGCTAAGGCCAAGTGCAAAGAGGTCGAGCAGGAGAATGCCCAACTGAAGAAAAAACTGGAGGAACTCTAGGCCGGATTCGCCGATCAAAAGAAGGAGTTGGAGGAGGAGTATCAAAAGCAAGTGGACGAGATGTTCTTCTATGGCTATCGATGTTGTATGAAGAAGAACGACATCACACAGGATACTCATTCCTTTCCTTCAGACGACAAGGGCGAGGTACCCGACGGTTCTTCTTGAGGAGATGAGATTCTTCCTATGGCCGACTCTTCGGTCGAGCCATAACACACATTTTTATTATTATTATTAAGTCATTTGTATTTCGCCGTGATTTGTCTAGCCAACACTTGTAAAGAACAATTTCTCACTTACGAATGTGAATGCAATATTTCACTATCTTTCTTGTGCACTTTTTCTTCTTTTACTTTACTGATAGTATTGTCTTAGGTTAGCTTGTTGTAATATGTGAGTTCAAGCTCTGGCCAAATACCAAAGATGAATTTGGCCAAGCAAAATTATTCTTAGTGGTGCTTTTGAATCTCTAGATCTAAAGTCAAAGGGGGATAGACATTCAACTCTTCCTACATGTCCTTCAATTCTAAGTAATAATGTAATATTGTTAGACTGATGCCTTTTTGGGTAAGCAAGATATTTGTGGAAAAATAACACATCTCTACCAATTACAAATATCCTTACTAAAAATGAGATAAGAGACACAATACCTCTAGTTCTATGTTGTTCCAAACACAAATCATGACTAGTGCATCCCTTATTTCCTAAGTTTCTATCAACTTTGCATATGTAGATTTATGTTACCAGATACAAGAAATCCTACCACATGCCTTGAAGAAAACCATGGAAGATAATTAGATCCATTTCATTTGAATGAGTCATAAAGCCATAGAAGAGTATGTCTTTAGTTGGAATGTTGTCACACATGATGTCTGAGAAAGAAATAAGTTTCAAGATCCAAACAAGAGATCAAGAAGAGGAATAGACATCCAAGAAATGAAAAAAAAAAAGCCGTGAAAAATAACATCAGCATAAGGAGACTTTAAGATGATAGTGAATAGCAAGGCATGAAGGAGGACTAATGACTTAAATGTGAGGGTTGAGGGTTAAGGACTGACAGATGGGAATAAGATGCTAGCATAATTAGGATGGAAGGATGGCAGCTGTAGGGCAACCATTCTTTGATACCATATTGAAGGCAAGAAAATTAATCTCATGTTCATGACGTTTTGAATGAGGTTACAAGGATATTTATAAGCCTATAACAATATGAAGAAAAAAAAGAAATAAATCAAAATATTCCTATAATCTCTTTTATAAATTTTCCTACAATCTCAATTGCATCCTACATGATCCACTCTAGTTGAAGCCCTAATAACAGGCAATTAAGGTCATATGCCAAAATTATAACTCAGAGCTTTTCCCTTAAAGAAGTCTATAACTCAAAAATGAAAAATGAAAGCTACAGATAGGAATAGCATGATACTAGCCTCTGTTTTTGGACCAGATGCACTGAAGCAAGGACTGGGTGGTTCTGATGATTCACTTATTATAATCGCAACTTCCATTACCTGCCCAGTGTTTCTTTGGCTTTCTAATTTGACTTTTCATAATAACTAATAGAGAATTTGATTCTTGTATTAGGTAATAGTAATACAACAGAAAATTACTGCATTTTATTTATCAATTTACTCTAAGTTGAAATTTCTTACTGTATTTCATAACAATATTTACTTACCTTACTAACAATGACATTGTTTCTCACTGCTTTACTTAAAGCATCAGTTATAGAGAAGTTTGAGTTTTGATTCTTAGGAATCATCTATTTAGTATGATATAATTACAAAGTCCAAATTCCCTACTCAAGATTGGAACCCTCCTTCCCTCCTAAATGCTATGCTGCCTAGCAAACAAGAAACTGGTTACATGATGGATAGTGTTGCCAGCGGCAAAGTATAATAAGATGTAATTGTTACCCTATATTGAACTTGATGTGCATTTGCTAGATTAGTTGACTAGTTGAGAAGTTATTTATGGTCATTTGCTAAGAAATGAAATAGAATGCAATGACACTCTAATGGAATCTGGCATCTATAGAAGAATGCTACTCTTTAAGTTTGCAAAAGCTGAGATCGATGCCATTGTTGCTGATATCAAAGCAGAGAAAGCAGCAGTTGAGGCTGCTAAGAAGGGTCTTCCCAAAGAAACCTAGTCTAGGCATCAATCATACTCCACCATGCTCTTACCATTGTTGTTAAGACATCCTCCTACTTCGTCAAGCAACATCTAGGTTTAGCCATAAATCTTTCCCTATCTGCAAATTCAATTGGAGGATCCTGTGATGCTCACAATTGAGGGATTTTTCTTTCTTTGGTAGTCCACAATCAAGAAACTTTTCAAACCTAGTAAATAAAAATTATGAGCTAGGTTGTAGAGAAGGCCATTTAAATATTGGAACTCTAGTATGGCCTGTTATGTAGGCTAATTGTAAGACCCAATAAATGGTCTTGTAGGTTTTAAAGGATACTAAACTTCCAGTTATACTCAATAGGATTATCAACTTGGAATTAGAAATGACAATCTTTTTTAATGATACACTTGTTTCTTTTGACCTATACAAGTTTTTTGATCCAAATACCTCAAAATGCACAAAGTATAGTAATATGATATTCTTCTTTTCTAGAAGCTTTAGTTTCCTTGACGTGCATTTTTTCAGGTTTCAATAGGGTAAAGTGGCAATAGGATTGAATTGGATCATCCCATTTTCTAGAAGAGTTTAAAAAAATTTTACTAATGGCGAAACTTGTGATTGAAGTGGTGAAAGTAGTTTTTTACTCCATTTTATTTATGCTTGCATATCCTGAATGATGGCTACAATCTGAAAACAAGCTTATTTTAAATATAAAATTTTTGGTCTACTGGTGATTATGGACTAAAGCTGTGGCTTTCATGTAATTTTCTTGCACAATAGAGAAGAATGTGTAAATGTGTTATATTAATGGTACATAAACTAAATGTTGGTGGAAGTATAGTCACAACAGTAATGGATGATGCATGTAGGACAAGGAGGTCTAAAATAATGGCCATGTACAATAGCTTGGGTGATCTTGGTAGGAAGAGATGATTGTTGTCATAAATTTTGAATTGTTATGCTAAACTATTCTCTTTTGATAAGTTTTCATAAGGTAATTAACCTTCTATCCAGATGAAAGGTGATATTGCTCAAGTTCTTGCTTTTAAGTATTTAATATTTATGCATAATTGTATGATCGCCAGATCACATACCTAAATGAAAACAAAAGGAAAGTCCAATTTCGGTCGACCATCAAATAAACCGGTTCCATTTTTTTTGCTACCGGTAGCCATTACCCATTTGGGTGTTGCATCAACACTCTAGTAGTATCTACCGGTAAAGATAATTAGTCAACCCGTTACATATAACCAGTCGACCGATTAATCTTTACTTTTAGAAGTTGTAATGTGATTGGCTTCCAGCATAGATTGTTGTATTGATACTCAATTTGGTCTTTTGCTACATCTAATTGCTCTTACTTTAAAGAGACATCATTTTGCTAATCCAACATCCATATAAACCAACATTTAGTTGGGTGGTAGCAGTTATATCTATTATGAGTAGGTGCATAGATAATAAAGTTGGAATTGAAGGCCTTAAGGTTGAATTGTTGTCCTCCAAACATGGAAGTTCTAATATAGTAGTACACAAGGTAGTAATAATCCTCTAGCAAAAAGTTCAAATATGATGGTGAATGCAATGACACTAGACTGACCTGGTGGCGAACTCTATCAGGTTATATATGTATAGGGAATAAATTTTTTTTGGGGTAAATGATATGAATCTTATAATTGAAAATGTATATTATTCGATTCGACAATCCCTATTTTGACATTGTGGTTTGATTAGACGTTTTACTCTTTTGTTAGAGCCTTGAGATAGGCCATTGTTTATGTAATAAACCTCATTTGTAGATGGGGAAATTTGTCTTATGCATTGAATTGGACCATGGCATTTTATCGAAGAGTTAATTTTTTTTCCTAATGACCAAACTTGTGATTGAGATGTTGAAAGTAGTTTCCATTTATTCTTGAAAATAACATGATAAATTAACTAAAAAAACCTTAAATAATTTACTTTGTTCATATAGATAGTCGTAATAAAATATATTACTTGAATGTGCAGGAGTCAAGCACAATCATGCAACAATGACATAGTACATGAATGTGCAGAGAAGTTGTGACAACAAATCAGTACTTGAATATGCTAATGTTGATGCATAGAGAGGTAGTGACAAAACATTAAGTACAGGTTGTGACCATGCTCCAATCAGTACAATAACAAAGAATATTGATGATAATGTTGTTCATGCCCATGATGATGAAGACGACTATATGGGCAAGTGGTTGGACCTTCTTTGCAAATTTATCCATTGGATAAGTTGTAGATGATATTAAACATTCATATCAAGCTTTTCGTAAGTCACATTTCTTTTCAATGGGCCCAAATTATTTCTAATGATTTTAAATGTTTTATTTTTCTTTTATTATTTTTCCTAGCTACCCTATTTTGAAAATCCAATTATACACTACAAGAAACATAAAATGTCCCAAGTAAAGATTATATGTAGGATCCACAAATCCAAATCCAAAAATACTAAAAAATTAGGAAAAGTACGAAGAATGTGAGAAATCCTCACATTCTTCGTACCCTCCAATTTCTTCACTTCTTTGAACTTTTTAAAAACTTTGGGGACTTCATATGGCTTGGATATTTTTTAAATAGGTTCATTACACATAGAAGGTGGTCAAATGATCTCTGAAAAAAAAACCAAATCCAAAAATGCCAAAAAATTAGGAAGGGTACGAAGAATGTGAGGATTCCTCACATTCTTCATACTCACCCATTTCTTCACTTCTTTGAACTTTATAACAATTTTGAGGACCTCATATGGCTTGGATATTGTTTAAATAGGTTCATTAAACTAAGGAGGTGGTTAAATGATCTTCAAACAAATCCAAATAAAAAAATACTAAAAAATTAGGAAGGGTACGAAGAATGTGAGGAATCCTCACATTCTTTGTACCCTCCCATTTCTTAACTTCTTTAAACTTTTTTAAACAAAATAGGGACATCATATGGCTTGAAGGTTGTCTAACTAGGTTCATTGCACTTAGGAGGTGGTCAACTGATATCCAAAAAAATCCAAATAAAAAAATACTAAAAAAATAGGAAGGGTATGAAGAATGTGAGGAATCCTCACATTCTTCGTACCCACCCATTTCTTCACTTCTTTGAACTTTTTAAAAATTTTGGGGACTTCATATTGCTTGGATATTGTTTAAATAGGTTCATTACACTTAGGAGGTGGTCAAATGATCTCCGAAAAAAATACAAATCCCAAGATACTAAAAATTTAGAAAGGGTACGAAGAATGTGAGGAATCCTCTCATTCTTCGTACCCTCTCATTTCTTCACTTCTTTGAACTTTTTAAAAAATTTAAGGACTTCATATGGTTTGGATATTGTTTAAATGGGTTCATTACACTTAGTAGGTGGTCAAATGATCTCCAAAAAAATCCAAATCAATAAATACTAAAAAATTAGGAAGGGTACGAAGAATGTCAGGAATCCTCACATTCTTCATACCCTCCCATTTCTTCACTTCTTAGAACTTTTTAAAAATTTTAGGGACTTCATATGGCTTGGATATAGTTTAAATAGGTTCATTCCACTCAGAATGTGCTCAAATAATCTCTGAAAAAATCCAAATAAAAAAATACTAAAAAATTAGGAAGGGTACGAAGAATGTGAGGAATCCTCACATTCTTCGTACTTTCCCATTTCTTCACTTCTTTGAACTTTTAAAAATTTTGGGGACTTCATATGGCTTGGATATTGTTTAAATAGGCTCATTACACTTAGAAGGTGGTTAAATGATTTCCGAAAAAATCCAAAGCCAAAAATGCTAAAAAATAGGAAGGGTACGAAAAATGTGAGGAATCCTCACATTGTTCATATCCACCCATTTCTTCACTTCTTTGAACTTTCTAAAAATTTTGGGGACTACATATGGCTTAGATATTCTTTAAATAGGTTCATTACACTTAGAAGGTGGTCAAATGATCTCCGAAAAAATCCAAATCCAAAAATACTAAAAAATTAGAAGGGGTACGAAAAATGTGAGGAATACTCACATTCTTCGTACCCTCTCATTTCTTCACTTCTTTGAACTTTTTAAAACTTTTGGGGACTTCATATGGATTGGATATTGTTTCAATAGGTTCATTACACTTAGGAAGTAATCAAATGATCTCCGAAAAAATCCAAATCCAAAAATTCTAAAAAAATTAGGAAGACTACGAAGAATGTGAGGAATGGAACGAAGAATGTGAGGAATCCATTCCTCACATTCTTCGTACCCACCCATTTCTTCGCTTCTTTGAACTTTTTAAAAAATTGGGGGACTTCATATGGATTGGATATTGTTTAAATAGGTTCATTACACTTAGGATGTGGTCAAATGATATCCGAAAAAATCCAAATCCAAAAGTACTAAAAATATTAGGAAGGGTAAAAATTTTGGGGACTTCATATTGCTTTGATATTGTTCAAATAGGTTCATTACACTTAGGAGGTAGTCAAATGATCTCCGAAAAAATCCAAATCCCAAAATACTAAAAAATTAGGAAGGGTACGAAGAATGAGAGAAACTTTAAAAATTTTTGGGGACTTCATATGGCTTGGATATTATTTAAATAGGTTCATTAAACTTAGGAAGTGGTCAAATGATCTCCAAAAATATCTAAATCCAAAAATACTAAAAAATTAGGAAGGGTACGAAGAATGTGAGGAATCCTCACATTCTTCGTATCCTCCCATTTCTTCACTTCTTTGAACTTTTTAAAAATTTTGGGGACTTCATATGGCTTGGATATTGTCTAAATAGGTTCATTACACTTAGGAGGTGGTCAAATGATATCCGAAAAAATCCAAATCCAAAAATACTAAAACAATTAGGAAGGGTACGAAG
The DNA here is from genome assembly GCF_004353265.1 of Vitis riparia. Taxonomy (NCBI): domain Eukaryota; kingdom Viridiplantae; phylum Streptophyta; class Magnoliopsida; order Vitales; family Vitaceae; genus Vitis; species Vitis riparia. Next base: position 8,794,607 of record NC_048442.1, on the reverse strand, counting down.
AGTGTGAGGAGTCCTCACATTCTTCGTACCCACCCATTTCTTCATTTTTTTGAACTTTTTAAAAAATTTTGGGACTTTATTTGGCTTGGATATTGTTTAAATAGGCTCATTACACTTAGGAGGTGGTCAAATGATCTCCGAAAAAATCCAAATCCAAAAATGCTAATAAATTAAGAAGGGTATGAAGAATGTGAGGAATCCTCACATTCTTCGTACCCACCTATTTCTTTGCTTCTTGGAACTTTTTAAAAATTTTGGGGACTTCATATGGCTTGGATATTGTTTAAATAGGTTCATTACAATTAGGAGGTGGTCAAATGATCTCCGAAAAAACCCAAATCCCAAAATACTAAAAACTTAGGAAGGGTACGAAGAATGTGAGGAATCCCATTTCTTCACTTCTTTGAACTTTTTAAAAATTTTGGGGACATCATATGGCTTGGATATTATTTAAATAGGTTTATTGCACTTTGGAGGTGGTCAAATGGTTTCCGAAAGAATTCCAAATCCAAAAATACTAAAAAATTAGAAAGGGTACCAAGAATGTGAGGATCCTTATATTCTTTGTACCCTCCCATTTTTTCACTTCTTTGAACTTTTTAAAAATTTTGGGGACTTCATATGGCTTGGATATTGTTTAAATAGGTTCATTACACTTAGGAGGTGGTCAAATGATCTCCGAAAAAAAATCCAAATCCAATAATGCTAAAAAATTAGGAAGAGTACAAAGAATGTGAGGAATCCTCATATTCTTCGTACCCTCCCATTTCTTCACTTCCCTTAACTTTTTAAAAATTTTGGGGACTTCATATGACTTGGATATTGTTTAAATAGGTTCATTACAATTAGGAGGTGGTCAAATGATCTTCAAAAAGATCCAAATCCAAAAATACTAAAAAAATTAGGAAAGTTACAAAGAATGTGAGGATTCCTCACATTCTTCGTACCCTCCCATTTCTTCACTTTTTTGAACTTTAAAAAAAAAATGGACTTCATATGGCTTGGATACTGTTTAAATAGGTTCATTATACTTAGGAGGTGGTCAAATGTTCTCCAAAAAAACTCAAATCCCAAAATACTAAAAACTTAGGAAGTGTACGAAGAATGTGAGGATTCCTCACATTCTTCGTACCCTCCCATTTCTTCACTTCTTTGAACTTTTTTAAAATTTTGGGGACATCATATGGCTTGGATATTGTTTAGATAGGTTCATTGCACTTATGAGGTTGTCAAATGATCTCCGAAAAAATTCAAATCCAAAAATACTAAAAAATTATGAAGGGTACGAAGAATGTGAGGAATCCTCACATTCTTCGTATCCTCCCATTTCTTCACTTCTTTGAATGTTTTAAAATTTTGTGGACTTCATATGGCTCGGATATTGTTTAAATAGGTTCATTACACTTACGAGGTGGTCAAATGATCTCTAAAAAAATCCAAGTCCAAAAATACTAAAAAATTAGGAAGGATGGGAAGAGTGTGAGGATTCCTCACATTCTTCGCACCCACCCATTTTTTCACTTCTTTGAACTTTTAAAAATTTTAGGGACTTCATATGGCTTGGATATCATTTAAATAGGTTCATTACACTTAGAAGGTAGTCAAATAATCTCCGAAAAAATCCAAATAAAAAATACTAAAAAATTAGGAAGGGTACAAAGAATGTGAGGAATCCTCACATTCTTCGTACCCTCTCAGTTATTCACTTCTTTGAACTTTTTAAAAATTTTAGGGACTTCATATGGCTTGGATATTGTTTAAATAGTTTCATTACACTTAGGAGGTGGTGAAATGATCTCCGAAAAAATCCAAATCCATAAATACTAAAAAATTAGGAAGGGTACGAAGAATATGAGGAATCCTCACATTCTTCATACCCTCCCATTTCTACACTTCTTTGAACTTTTAAAAAATTTTGGGTACTTCATATGGTTCAGATATAGTTTAAATAGGTTCATTACACTTAGAAGGTTGTCAAATGATTTTCGAAAAAATCCAAATCCAAAAATACTAAAAAATTAGGAAGGGTACGAAGAATGTGATGAGTCCTTACATTCTTCGTACCCTCCCATTTCTTCACTTCTTTGAACTTTTTAAAAATTTTGGCAACTTCATATGGCTTGGATGTTGTTTAAATAGGTTCATTACACTTAGGAAGTAGTGTAATGATTTTCGAAAGAATAAAAATCCAAAAATACTAAAAAAAATTAGCAAGGGTATGAGGAATATGAGGAGCCCTCTCCATTCTCCGATTATATGATATGTTAAATATGTTTAGGGACTTCGTATGGCTTAGACATTTTTTGAATTTTTTTCATTACACTTAGTAGGTGTTTAAATGATGTTCGAAAAAATCAAAATCAGTAAATACTAACAAATTAGTGAGGGAATCTCACATTCTTTGTGCCCTCCCTACTATCCATTTCTTTGATTTTTTTTTTTTTTTTTTTGGGATTTCATATGACTTAGATTTTGTTTAGATAAGTTCAGTCCATTTTTTGGGTGTTAAATGGATCCTTGAAAAATTCAGAATGGAAATTTACAAAAAAAATCAGCAAGGGGTTTGGATTTCCATATTGTTAGTAATTATACCTTTTTCGTATTTTCAATATTTCAACCAATTTTGTTGTGTAATTCAATTTAAACACTAAGAAATAATTTAGTCATATATTCTCAATTAATAATTAGTATACATATAATTAAATTTTAAGTTAATATATATTTTATAAAATTTCTTTCTATTTCTTCCCATTTTTTTCACTTCATAAACCAATTATATTGTTTTTCACACTTCAAATATTCATCAAATTTTATCAACAAATTATTTGATGTTAAAATAAATTAAATTTACTTTTCCTTAATTTATAAATTATATTACCAAATTATATTGTTTATCTTTTTCCAAAATTTTCTTTATTTTTCTGTTTCATAAAAGAAATTCTCCAAACGAAATAATTACATTAAACATGATTTTATAATTGGTCATTGAAATATAATTGGTTATTGTAATAAGTATAAAAATGTGTGTTGCATGGGATTAATTCCCATGGCAACCGGTTGGGTAACCTGAAGAATTGGTTTTCTTTAATTTTTTTTTTAATTTTGCATGCCATGTGTCTTAATCCTATTAGCCAAAAAAAGTGGGTATGGTACCGAAAAGTCGGTACCCTAGCATAACCCTAATATATATATATATATATATTTGAGGAAAATTACATGGATAACCCCTCGGCTATTTGACAATTACACTTAACCACCCTTAAATTTTTTAAATTACATTGACACCACTTGACCATAATGGAGCATAACAATCGCTTGAATGATGTTATCGAATCTTGAAAGATTTTCATGGTTGATTAATGATGTCATAGTTAAAAGAATTAAATAAAATGTCTAAAATATCCTTTAAAGTTCGTTTTATTTCATTTTATCTTACCACATTTTCTAATTAATTTTAACTAAAGTTTTTAATATAAAAATTTAATTAATTTTTATTAAATAGTTTACTACCATTTGGCAAAGAAGGAAAAAAGTACATTCTAGACTGCTTCTTAATAAATTTTCTTGATTTTGGCAAAGAAAGGTCTGAATCTCTTTCAAAAGCTTGTGATCCAGGAAGATCAAGCCCCAACTCTATGGCTTTCAAATTCAACCATGTGGACATAACCCAAATGGAACTACAACATCCTTGAAAATGCCCACCTTAGTAATGGCAGACCCCAAATGGTAATGACCCCCACAAGCTTCAACTCATTAGGATGTGCTTTCACAGCACCAAGAAACCATTGCAACTTTGCATTTCTAATTCCAAATTTGGAGTCTTTTTCCCAAATGAGCATAGCAGGTAACTATTCTTCATTCCATTTATCGGAAGATCTTTTTGTGTTTGAAATCACATGTCAAATTTGATGGAATGGACAAAGAAGAACATGGATAGTCTTTCTTATTATCATTTTCTGTAGGCAAAGGGCACTCACATATAACTCCCCATTTATCATCATCGCAAATGGAACAACTCCTTGGATGAGAAATATAGCTACTATTCTATATAAATTTCCAACCACAATTGAACTTATTGTGTCACAGGTTGGATTTCCTAGTCATATGTACAACGATTGGCAATGCTCCTATAATAATATGACCAGTAGTTGTAATGCTATCCTCTATCATAACTACAACAGATGTGGGATCAGGACCACACTAAGCATAATCTCTCACTTTCATTCCCTCTGCAGTTGCTCATGGCAACATGATTTCCCATTTTCTTCCATTGGGCTCTAGGATAATCCAATCACATATCTCTCAAGAGTGCAGATCACATGGACAAGCCAAGTACTATTTTTTTACAACCTAATAGTCATTGAGGGAGTACCTCATGCCTTCTCAGCTTGAATGTACACATTACTAGACTTTGCAAGACACCTTTTCCACTTACTTTCCAATGAAAATTGCATGCCTGGCTACTGAAGACTAAGGAAGCTAGAGCTCACATTAGAATCATTGAATATAGGAAAAGGTTTTAAACTCAAAGACAAGGCACTCTGAAAATTGTTATCAACCTAAACAAATTCTCGCTTTGTACTGTCCATGAAGTGTGAAGGTTGTGTTAGGATGGAACTCTTACAAGCATGACATGATGTAATAGATTTGGAATTCCTTATTTATTTAATGGTATTCCAATTTCACTTTTATCTATCCTTATTCCATGCATTACACTTTATGAGTATTCTTGTTTACATCTTTTGTAGTGTGTGTGACATGAGTGCATTTATGAGTTATAGGGAAGATCCAAGTCATGGGTTCCTTGCAAATAGGTGACTTGTTCAAAGTCGGTTTGTGGGTTTAGACAACTTATTAGAGGCTATAGTGCACCACCATCTTCTAATTGGAGGGATAACTGGTCTTGAATATCGAGATGAGTTTTCCATGGTGAGTACACTGGTGTGTATGGTTACATATTGGACAGGACTTATGGTGAGTCATGACTTAAGGCTATCAAGTATTCGTGACCTTACCAAGCTACTTCATTGTGTTGTCTCTCAACCTTGAGAAAATATTGAAACTTAAGCCAAATTTAGCAATGGTTTTGACCTATGGGTGAGATTGTAAGTTGATCATATATTCCTTATGGATTGGGTCACTATTGATGGAAGTTGGTAGCAATAGGTATTCTTAATAAAAGCATCATGATATCTCATAGGATGGAGACAATGTGTCCCCTTGGGTGGTTCTAAGGAGGTGTGTTAATGAAAACTATGGTTATAGAAGTTCCTTAAGTGGAACTTGACATAAGCTCTTTGAAAGCTAAGACATGTTAGTTGAACACATAATAGAAGGATCTGTAACTCAATGATAATAGAGGTAGTCTTAAAAGATTGACAATTTTTACCTTGTTAAACTATGGACATTAGTTCATAGGGAGACTGAACACAATGGATAGCAAGTCACGGACCCGAGTATACAGTGTCTTGTTGTTATTTACATAAAATACTGGAGTTATGGTCCCCAGTTTGAGCTCATATACCTTGTTGGCATAGGTTATGAGGATGGGATTGGTTTTAGGTTCACTTTTATGTATAAGGGCATTTTGGTAATAACATAAGGTTGCACAGGGGTAAGTGAATAAGGTCTTTGGATTAAGCTAATTGATTAATTAGTACACCTTATTAGGTTAATTAATCAATTAGAATCCAATTGGAGATTTGTTAGGCTCCCTCGTATGTGAGGGAGTGAGCCCCATATTCTTGGGGCCCAAGTTAGTTACAATAAAATAAATAAATAAATAAACAAAAATAGAAAAAATTAAAAAAAAAAAAAAAAAACAGAGAGAAGAGAAGAGAGAAAGAAAAAAAAACACATCTCGTTGCCCAGATTTCATCAAAGAGTCGATCCCGCTTCATCTATGGTTCGATCGAGTTGAAATTTGGAGGAGAGGTTCAAAACTCGAGTAGCTACAATCTAAAAGGTGGAGATCAGATTTTGAGCTCGGGAACTAGTGTTATTGCCCATGAACAGTAACAACGTGTTTTTGGGTATTCTTTCTCCATTTTTCCTTGTTTTTTTACCAAGAGAGATTATATAATCCAAGGCTATATATGCTCTTGATGTATTTGGTAGCCTCTAGAGATTATTCTAGAGAAGACAGGTGTAACCCAATATTGTTGATAGTGGAGTTTGAACTGGACTAGGTCCCGTGGTTTTTTCCTTCGCATTGAGGGGTTTTCCACGTAAAAATTTTGGTGTCTGATTTATTTTTCTGTTGCATGAGTTTATTTATTTATTACTGCTAATTGCTATTACCTATTTAATTTTACACAAAGAAATGGTAGAAAAATCCTAGTGTTTGTTGGAATATTGTGAATTCACCATAACAATTATGATAAATGAAAATGAATAGGGAACTCAAAATATCCATTCCTGGAAGGGTCCCATCTGCTTCCCTTCTCTTGATGCTATTCTTCTCCTCTACTCAAAACCAAAAACCACCAAAAGAAAGATATTTTACTCTCTCTAATGTCTCCTCTCTTACTCTTACCCAGAATAAAGAAGAATAATGCCTCCCCGAGATGGCCTGTAGCTAATGTCCCTCTTTTCTAAGACTCCCCATCAGAATAGATGGTGCCCCCTTGCAATGTCTTACTCTGCAGCCCACTCACCACCACAATGCCTCGCCCACAACTTTTCTTCTTCTGCTACTTTTCCCAAAAACTCCCCCAAACCCCTTGCTCTCTGTCTCACTCTCGCTATAAAAATCAATTCTCTGCCCCTTTTCCTTAGCTATAGAGAGCATCTCCACTACCCTTAAAAGGTGGCCAGCAAGCCCCCTCCAAGAAAACTTGAGCCGAAAGAGTGAAAAAAAAAACCTTCACTAAAGACCAAAAAGGCCTTTAAAAGAGACAAAGGAAGGCTAGAATGAGTACACGTGTCCTCATCCCAACCCAACTACTCAAAGGCTCTAAAATTTCAAAAGCAAACCCTAAAAAAAACTAATCCTAATGGGCGTCCGATAATCATGCTAGGACCTAAAATAGCCCTTTAAATGGTCTCCAAAATATAGCTCAAAAATCAATAATGTTAAACATGGACCGGGATGATGAAAAACTAGGCAAAAATGGATCTAAATACATGCTAAAAAAATAGTGGGGTGAGAGAAAAAATAATAATATATATATATATATATATGTGTGTGTGTGTGTGTGTGTGTTAGGGCCAAAATAGAGGGTCCATAGCGTTTTTGCTAAATAATAAAAACTATTTGCACATATGATTTACAAACAAATTTGTTTTTAAAAAAAATTGTACCACTATTTTATTATCGTGCTCTATAAACAAAGCAAAATAGAAAACCATTTTTTTTTACTAGAAATTCAAATTAAGGAAGACTTTGTATTAAATTTATTAATAAGTTTAATAATTTTTTTAAAGAAAATTTGAAACTCAAAAAATATATATAAGGACTATAAAAATAATGGAAATAATTAATATTTTGAATTTTTTAATAAATATTTTAATTTTTAATAATAATTTGAAATTCAAAAAACTGATTTATTAATTATAAATTAAATAAAAAATTTAAGAATACCATGTTTGAGTATTAAATGTATGATTTGACTCATTTATACTTAAAAAATTAAACTTTATTTAATTTTAAAATCATTTAAAATAAATTAGTATTAGCAATTATTAATTTTGAATTATTATTATTATTATTATTATTATTATTATTATTATTTATTAACAAAATAAATCAATTATGTTATCATATTTTTATAATATTTTAAAAAATATAATTTATGATTTTATTATAATATTACTATTAATATTTTATTTAAAATATTTATTTTTAATTTATTTATAAATACAAATTATTTTTTATTTTTGATAAGGCACAAATTAAATTTAGTTTATATTATATAACTTGAATTTACAATTCGTTTCTTATAAAATCAAAATAAAATATTTTTAAAAACAACTTATCAATAAAAGGTTTAGATTTTTAAATTTTTGAAAAATATCTTTAAAAACAAATTATTTATAGAATCAAAATACCTCATAGGATAAATTGAAATATCATTTATAAGTAACTTGAGTTATCTAAATATAAAAATAAATGTGAAAATGAATAAGATATCTATTATCACTCTTCATTCCCACATATCAAACATAACCTCAAGATATAACCATTTAGTTTTGTTTACATCATTTTCTTTAAAAGAGAAAATAAAAATAAATAAATAAAAATTATTTTTAAAAGAATGGATCCTAGTTTGTAGGTACTTGAAATAAAGATGGATTTTAGTCTCAAATTAATATAAATATATATTTTAATAATGTGATTTTAAACATCTTTTAAGTGTGTGATAATAAAGCATTTAATGGAACTAGCGCTAATGAATGGTAGTTATTTCATATAAAATAATACAAAACACATTTTTTATTATTATTTTTAATTTCTTTTGTTTTTTTTTTTTTTGTCACCAACAAATATTTAAGAAAAATATTTGATTTCTCAGGTTTCTCAGGTTTTTTAATCTTGATTTCTTATGATCAATATATTACATTTTTAAGAAAAATATTTGAAGTATAACAAATTTAGAACTTACAATGTTGATAAATATAATACAAATTTAATTTATAAAAAAAACTTTTTACCTTTTTCTATATCATATTGCATTTTGGTGGTCCAAATATAAACTATAATATTGTTTTGTATCAAAGAAATAAAAATAAAAGAAAAATCAAATTATTGTTTTGTACCAAAGATATTAAAATAAGATAAAATTATTATTATTATTATTATTATTATTATTTTAAAAGGAGACTACGAAGTAGAATACCTACAAATACAATTAAAAATGAGTCATAATAATCTTCAAAACTAATCTTTCTAATATCTTTCAAAAATTCAACCATCAAATGATTGATTCTAAATTGCAAATACTTTTTTAGTTATGCAATTGTTATTATCAACTTTTTTTTTTATTTTTTATCGGTTCATATTTTTTTCACCCATCCACTAACATTAGAATTTCTTCAATCGATGGAAATAAGTATATATAATTTACATAAATATATTTAAAAAATTAATATTCGATGTATTATGTTATTACTTCAAGAATTTTTATTAAAAATAATTTAATTATTCCTAAAAATGTTTACCAATAAAATTATTTAAGAATATTTTTATAGTATAAACACCTGCGACGACGTGACATTCATAAAGTTCCTAAATTTGTTCAAGAAAAAAAAATTAACTTTACTAATTTTGAAGTTGGGAATTTATCTCCAATTGGATATCATCAGGTTTCAAAAGCCATTTCAGTTACTTTCTTTATAATAAATAAAAATACCAATTGTACCCTTCCTTTACGTAAATTTTTAATTACCCATATCAATCCTATCACGTTTATACAAAGTAATTTTCATGGCCACCATACTCATCGTATTTTCATTATTTAAAGAAAATTAATAATTTTAGAATTTTTAAATTATATTAAAAATAAATATATTTTATAAATAAGTAAAATATTATAGTTTCTATAACTTATTTTATTTAAAAAATAATTTTTTAATATTTTCTATGTGTTAAAAATGGTAATAAAAAAAATCAATAAAATTATTTTTTAAAATTAATTTTATATATAATCGAGGTTGGATGGTCTCGGACAAGATAATATCTAAACCCTCACTTCCCTCTTTTTGATTCGATTTTGATTCCTAACATTGTTTTTTTATTCGACTTTAAAAGGAGGTTAAGGACAAGTACATCTCATTGCAGGGAATATACTCCATCAAAAACATGTTTTTTCCTATTAAGAGTTAAGACTTAGGACAAACACAAGATTATGAAAACAACGTCCAATATGCGGTCTCCCAATACTGCTTTACAGATATTGAATTAAATTTTATTTTCTTAATTTTATATTGTATATTTTAAAAGAGTGTTACAAATTTTTTTTTTTTTTTTTTTTTTTTTTTTTTTTTTTTTTTTTTTTTTTTTTTTTTTTTTTTTTTTGTTACTAAATTTAGTACATAAGACATTCATACTCTCAGTTCCACCAACATCCATTTTCATTTTCTCACCTCCCAAAACCTTATTGTGCAAATTCCTATTCAACCTTCAAATCCAACAGCTATTTGCAGGCTCCATTGACAACCCTAGGCTCATCTTTATACCATTCTCAACCCAAACCACACTTTTACCATTGGGCAAGTTGCTAATGCCAAATATTTAAGACCAGTATACATACCATTGAAATCAGTCCATTTCCCTCAAGCCATGTTTAGTATATGGGAATAAGGAATGAAAATAAAAACTTTGTTTTCATTCCTATATCTTCTTGAATAGAAATAGATTTGGTGATTCCAATTCTTATGTTTGGATGCATATAAGAATGTAATGTTGGAATGATTATTTGTTTCCATTGAAGCTTATACATACGGGCTCCAATTCGGGATATGGATGTTGCCGAGTTAACATCTCTAATACAGACACCACTATTTCATTTTTAGCCAGGGCTTTAACATCTCTTCACAAACCTGCAGTCCAGAAAGTTAAACAATTTGTTCCAATGCAGCAGCTTTGGAATGAAGTGTACTAAATGTACTAAATCGGGTTCTCAGGAAGAAGGATGGGTCACTCAGTTCCAATCCACTTCATTGCATCCCTAATTGTAGGATCCCCCTACCAATCTTCTGGTGATGTACAAATTTTTGTTACCAAATAATGAAGCAAGGGTTTAACCACCCTTAGAAGTAGAGAGAGTTAATGGAAAAAGGTAGCTTGATGCTTAAATTCTCAGATTTGAATGGAAAATCCTCATCAATTGAGCATTCAGTGGTTCCATGCATCTATTAGTGTCAGTATATTGGCAGTTGTACAGAAAGATACTAATGACTGATGCAAAATGAAAATGCATTGGTAATAAGACATGGCATTGACTAAATGCCTTGTAGGATAAAATCTTAGAAAGAGCAACAGTTTGGAAAACAACAACTTATCAATTTGTTAGTTGGGATAGCTCCAGTCCAATAATCGAGCTATTCAATAACCCAATTCAATCATGTCATTTCCTTTTCTGATGCAACCACCTGCTAAAAGACAAGGGTTTCAGAGCCTACATTTTAAGCATGCTTCTTCATGGTATAAGAAGATTCTACCGAGTACAGTTCCATAAAATATAGTTCTCAATTCAAAACCAAACATGATTTGTTAATTTAAGAAATGAAGGAATGAAAGAGAGGAAGATACCTCAGGGGCCATCCGGAATGCAGTCCCTTTAAAAGATTTTATGTTGTTCAATTTGCAAAACTGAAAAGATATACAACCAGAAATATAATATTTAGAAGTCTAGAATTTTGAAACAATAGAGAGATAACTCTAGGAAAAAGAAACTAACCTTTGCCAATCCAAAATCCACAAGTTTCACGGTTCCATTTACATCCACCAGATATCCCTCGAAGATGATACAGAACCAATTAGTCTTACAACAGAAACAATTTATGTGTAAGTAAATGTACAACATTGTGGCTTCAACTGTCATTCCAAATGTCTAATTTCCTGAAGTAACCTCAATTGATTCCCAATGTCCACCCATTTCTTCTTAACAATGCAATTATTGGCCTTTGTTGCGCATGACCAAATCAATAAGCCTAATTTCCCTTATGACCTACTTGTGGTACTTCTGAGTCCCATGATCACATCCCTCCATGGTTCTAGCCTTGCTAGTTATTCCATTTACCATCTCAATCACATGAGAGAGAGAGAGAGAGAGAGAGTTTGTAGCATTGTAAATGGCTTTTGCATTAGGATTCTTTCAATTTTCAGGTTTCCATTCTGTAATCATGACCCAAAAACTCTCCTGAAGAGACACTCAAATCAAGTGAATCAGAGAGATAGAGAGAAAGTTTGAATCATTATTATGTATTTTTTCTTATATGTTGCTTTTAAAGAAAATTTTGACTTACAAATTAAAAAAAAGAAAAAAAGAAAAAAGAAAAAAAAAAAGAGGATATTATAGCAAGATCAAGCACTGAGGCAGAATATACAAAGTGATATATAATACAGCTAATTGCATGAAGTCAAATGGAAGTGGACCACACCTCATATTATAACTGACATGGAGTTTTATGAAAGGATTAAACTATTAAGATACACAATAATCTCAAAACAAACAACGTAAACCCCACATGTGAAGACACGATGTAAGGTACACAGAAAATTGGGGATATCTATATCTATACCAAGGCTTTGGGTAGTTTCATCTTAGTTATCAGACAATGACCATGTTTAACATCCATGCTCCTAACTCTTCTTTTTGTTTTTGGTTTTTCCATTTTTCTTTTCCTGGAAGAGGGCAGGTGGGAGTGTTGAACTTTTCACTTCAAGCAGTCTGTAATCACAGAATTCAGTAAGTGGGCTAACCGGTGCAATCCAAATAATATTGAAGGTTTCAAGAAGATAAAAACAAAAATAAATTAATAAAATAAAAACTGAAGAACTTTCTCAACAGAGTGAACCAATTTTCCCCGAGTAAGAAGGCCGTTTAGTTCATGCATATGCAATTCTCTTGGTAGCAAAGGCAGATAATTGAAATAATCAGCACATGTTTCAAGCAGTAATGGCATGTGGATAGAGCAAGGTATAAACAAATAAAGCACAAGCAATATAACCAAAAAATGTAGTAGTAAGATCATTTGAATCACCTGTGAACTACATTATGCTCATGTAGATAATTCAAACCTTTCACAATCTGCCTTGTGTATTTAGAGGCTTGGGAGTCTGACAGTTTATGCTTTTGATAGAGATTTAAAAGTGAACCTTCAGTTGCAAGCTCAAGAAAGATATAAAGTTTGGTCTTGTCCTGGAATGGCAAGACATTTTGTGAGTAAGCAAGAAAAAAATATGACATGAACTCCAATCCTCTTGATGCAGTACCAGAACCAGATCATAAAGGAACAGACAACAACAAAAACATGAAAAATACTAATTCACCCCAAAGAACAGAAAAATGTAACTACTGAGTATTTAGACTGTCAATTAGACAGCCTGCGAGGAAATAAAAGATGCATATGATGCATGAATGTTTAGAAACATGCATTCAGAAGCAGACCTACAAGGCAAGAACATAGCTTGAAACAATAATAAGGCCAAATACCATGATAAAATAGCTGATACGATAAGTAGATGAGAGATTAAAAAAAGGTTCTTTAGAGGAAAAAGTGAACTTGAAAAATAACAGATGGGGAAGCTCAAGAGACCCCCTCATGAATTTTAGTCTAAGGTTTAGTTCTCATCAAGCAGCTAAAACAGAACATGCCGCTTTAAGAGTCATCCAGTCAGGGCAATCCTTCTATAGCCTCTGAAATAAAATTTTGTGATTAACATCCAAAAATATGATTGAAAATAATAACAACTCTAAAAGCAAAACCTTGGTTACTCAATATAGACTCAGAATCCCTATTAACTCTCTAACAGAGACATGTACTCAGTCAACCTCATGAAGATTGCAACAGTGCTGCTGTGGCCTCAGATTTAGGTCTTGTTTGAGGATATTATTTTGCCTTTAACTTTGGTGAGGAACTGAAGCTAAAGCTAAAACCATTATTTTAAAGGGCAATCTTGGCATTGGTGTGATTTCACTAAACATAAAACAATTTCCCACATAAACTGAAAAACAGCTTGCCCATACGTATGTGTTGAACTCCTTTTAAGGTTAGAAGTACTTCAGTGAAGCCAAAAACACATATTGAAGATCTTATTAGACTTAAAAAGGATCTTTTTGCTTCCAAAAAGTCAATCTAAACAGAGCTTTAGTACTGTTTATTTTTAGTTATGAAGAAATTAAGAAAATATACAAAGAATTTGTAAAAAGGAACAAGCAAACAAATCCATCAAAAAAATTGCACAGGCTTATAAAAAGACAAATACAGAAGTCCGCACACCAGAGAGCCTTTGGCTGCCCAACCTTAAGGAAATTAACCACCAAAACACGGGGCATGATATCCCTAGTTAAACCAACCAAGAACAGGATCCATTTTTGGCCGACCAATAGCCTTTCTAATTCAAGGGATCTAGGCTTCCAGGAAAAAGAGAACACAACTATCAAATTGCATGATCCTCAGCACCCAATGATTGTATCTCGCACAACACTCTCCGACTACTAGCCACCCAAGATAAAACTATTAGTTAATCCACCTCCACCATTAGAGCAAGAAATTTTTGCTTCAATAGTCAGCCCAAAACCAGCTTTCTTTGAGAACCTTGAATAAACTTGCCTGTGATCCCATATTAGATTGCCAATAGCCATCCAATCCCAATTTCCAAGGAACATCAGCAAAATTAAGCTTCAAAACACCAACTGTCAAAGTAGCTCACTACTATTCCAATTGGGAACGTAACTGATGTTGAAGGGAATTCTGATAAATTCTTGGTAACTAATATCCATAGTAATTCTCCTGAAATTCAGTAGACTAACTCTTCCTATCTTCAAATACCCAGGCATTCCTTTCTAGCTTCTTCTACCTGCCATAATTTATCCACCCAGTGAAACAATTTTGAGTAGCAATTACCCTCCCTGACCCATTTCAACCTAGACTCTTGTCTCTAGCTCTTCCCTCCCATAATTCCTCCAACCTTATTTTCCTTTTCATTCTAAGATATCAAAGTTCTTCCGTCATATGACCCATTCCTTCAAGTGTGATTATCACAGTGTTCCTCTTGCCAGAAATATCAAAAGTTTCTTTCTTCAATATTTCAAAGAAAGCTTTGATTGACTTAAGGCTACACAATAAATCTATCATTCCCATACTGAGACCTGAATCTCATGCAACATCCATAATAATATCACCAAATTTTGGGTGCAGCAACCACATATTTTCAATAGAAAAGAGGGTGAGAATCATCTAATTAGTTAACCTCCATATCATGGAGCCATAATCAAATACTAGCCTAGGTAAGATTCTTGAATGATGTTGTACTCTGTTGAGATCAAGAACCTACCAAACCTCTTCAAACTGGGGTTTCTTGCTTGTTTGACCATCGAAAGGCCTCACTCTAAGAGATGAATCAACTAAGCCACAACTTTTGATTAGCTCATCAGTGTCATTCACGCTACTGGGAATTCTAGACAAAATAGCTTTTCCCTAAAAGACCCAATAACATTGAACTCTCCTCAGTGCACCAAGTCAAAAGCTACCCTGAGCAGTTACTCAGCTTCTCCCTAAGCTGCAATTGATTTGGTCCAAAACCTCAAACACCTATGGATCTTCCAGATAAGTTTCAATCGAATTTTAATTGAACTTAAGACAGATACCACCAAAGATTCATGCCTTCTAAGGATTTTGAATCCCATAACATTAAGATCCTTTCTAAGTCCTCTTGAACATTGGGCCTTCACTAGAGTAGCCATTATACTAATAAGGACAAAGACTTTTGATGGTTATTCTATGAGGGAAAGACCTAACTAATGTTACTGCATGGGGGTTCCCAAGCGAGAGCAACAAATTATCAGTCCCAAGTTTTAGTTGGCACTCTAGATTTACTGCAGAGGAGGGACGTATGCCCACATTGATGCCATAATTCATGTCTTCTTCCTAAAGCCAGGAGCATTCTGAGGAATATTAGGACTAGTAATCTGCCACTTGAGCACAGATGTGGTTAAGAGAATGAGGTAACTCTTCAAAGCTAAAAATTTTCCCGTCCTTTTCACCGGTGTTAACAGCCATCAACTGCCTCCACCAATGTTTCTTCCCTATAAATTAGGCCCAACCCAGCACTAGCAGCGAGTTAAGTCCTCCGAGGTACAAAGATGCCAGAGGACTCATAACTCTACAAGACCCAGATCAAGTTCCTAAATTTGTGTCTTGCATGCAGCATTATGTACGGTTTTTTTTTTTAAATATATATCGATATATTCTCCCAAAGATTCAGGAATGAAATTGACAGGATTTCATGAATATACACACAAAATAAAAAGGGGAAAAAAAATCTAAGATTGCCACAATTTAAAAAAATGCAAAATTGCAAACGGTAGCCCTAATTCCAAGAGTGGTACATAATATTGAACAATGTGCTTATGTTGGAACTGACTTGAAAGAGAGATCTCCTGAACCATTACGAAAGAAATTAGGAAAGAACTCTCACGTATGCAGACTGGATCAATATGAAATTGCTTTTGACTGCATAATCTGAGTATGCAATTACTTAGAGGTTAATCAAGATGTATGGAAAATAGATTTAAAGAAGAATTGAACAAATACACAATCAGCACCTTTCATCCTTCTAACCTGTTGAAGTTCATCAATACTTTGCTGCCCGCCCGTCCTTGATCAGTCAACAAAACCTCCTTCACAGCAAAAAAGCGTCCATAAGCCAAAAATGTTTTTTCGGTAATTTGATTTGTTTTTTCCTTTCGGTGAAAATATTTTATATTATTAAAATACCAAATAATATCTTAATATTTTTTAAAATAATTCATTTAAAAAAAATGTTTTCGAAAATAAAATTTAAAAAACAGTGTCATTTTCCCAGTAGCCCATAGGCGGGAAAGAGAGATTCAGAATTCACAAGAACTCAGAAGAGAGAGAGACGCCCATCACAGCCAGGGATGAAAGCCACTAGCCGCCGCTGTCCGAAGGACTCCATCCGCCCACCGCCGCCACCACCTCCCTCCGTCGACCACCACTGCTAATTCAGCCGCAACTCTGACGCTAATTTCGCCAGCAGCCGCCCTTTCTCCCTTGGAATCAACCGCTCCTCCGCCGGCGATGCCCTCACCGACCGGTCCTACCAATTCTCCACCATCTGCACCATCAACTCCTTTCTCGCCTCCCATTCCTCTCCTCTCCCCCTCAAACCCCCTCTCCCCGGCCAAAGACATTTCTGAAACCCTAAAATTCCTCATCTCCCAACTCGATTTCCCCACAACCAAACTTGAAGATCTTCCTATCCTCAAGCACCTCAATTGCCCGATCAAGCTCAACAAGTCCGCTCTCAAAGCCCCCGGAACCCCACATTCTTGGCCTTCCCTTTTAGGCGTAATACATTGGTTGGTTCAAATCGCATTGTATAATGACCATCTTGTGTCGAATTTGGAGTGTTTTGACAATACTTTTGTGTATGCATTGGATAGTTACTTGCATTATATTCGCGGGGATAATGGTGGGATGGAGGCGGTGGATACGGAGTTTATGGGGAAGTTGGAAAGGGAGAGGGACGCAGTGGCGGAAGGTGTGAAGGCATTGGAGAAAGAGGTGGCAGAGAGGGAAGGGAGGTTGGAGGAATTGAGGTCGGGAAATTCGACTAAGGAAGTTGTGGAGAAGGAGAGGGGGGTGTTGGAGGAGGATGTGAAGAAATTTCATGCAATAATTGCAGAATTTTCAGGAAGGATTGCATCTGTGGAGAAGATTTTGGATGAGAAGGAGAAGGAGTTGGGGGTGGAGGTTGAAGAGAATAATAGAATTTGTGAGGAGAATGAAGAGCTGAAGAAGAGGGTTGAGTTGCAGACGTTTAATGCAAGAGATGCAGAGAGGATGAAGAGGGAGTTGTAGGCAGTTGAGAGAGATATCACGGAGTCTGAGGTTGCAAGGAATGGTTGGGAGGAGAAGTCTTGGGATCTTGACACGACAATTGGGCACAAGTTTTAGGAGCTTGAAGCTCTTTCAATTGAATGCAACCAGGCTCTCAGGAGGTTTTCTTTTCCTTATCCTCTTTGTTTGGCTTTCGTACCTCTATAATCCACTCCACTAGGATTTTCTTAATTTCTTAAGTTGCATACTCTAAAGTCTTTCTAGTAATCTTCAGTATGCTTTCTGATAATTAATGAACATGGTAGAATCGTGTTCTTTCTTAGGTTTGGTGTTGCTTGCAATTAATTTTCTCTATTCCATTGAAGTCTACTGTGATTCTTATCAACATTAGGTTATCTACCTCCATGAATTAGATTACAAAATATATATATATATTTTTTTTGTTTTGACTTGTCTGTCATTTATGGGTGATATGAAATATTTTCCTGTTCTTAGCAAATACATTAACATATACAACATTTTAGTATAACTTCAGTGAGAACATAGGATCTGGCTCTGTAGTTACAGCATGACTAGTTGGTGATTCCTAATAAGGATCCAGCTGCTGTTCTCTGCTTAAATTATTCCGGTGAACATGCCCTTGAGGCCTGGCTCAAGAGGTACAGGTTTGGGAGGGTTTGTGGAAGTTTCAGGTTCAAATCCCAATAGGGACAAAAAAATTTACCTAACAAAAAAATAAAATTTCAGTAGACAAAAATTCAGACCAGGTGAATGTAGTTGCTGAACCATTCAATCGCTTATGTCTTCTTGAGTCACATGCATTATTTGGGTGCATTACAGCTTTTGTATTGGTTTATGATTTCATGATTGTTCATCTTCTTTAACCTTTTGAGCTAAGTATTACTCTCAAACTGCTAAGCATTCGGAAGCTTTGTCAAAGTAAGAAAAATAAAAAGGTTTTTAAGGTTAGTTAATGTTCATTCTCGATTTGGCTTTTTAAAAAAAATCTCCATTTAACACTTCCATCCTCACAAGTTTTCTAATCATTTATTTAGAAAGAGATAGGTGATACAGTTGCCCTTGGCAACCTCTTTTTTTTAGGTAGCCTCCTCTCTCTCTCTCTTTCAGTATATGAATTTCAACTTGGAACCTTCCCATACCCACCCAACCCTTTGCCTCTTGAGCCTTGCCTTAGGAGCCTATTGTTTCCCTTGGGACCATGTTCTATTTAACTTTTTGAAGTAAACTAGTAGTCATGAAGAGGCAACACTAAATACTTAATTTTCAGGAGCATCTTTGAATTGAAAAATTAGCATGCCACCTCATGCAACTCTTTCAACCTATTAAACTACAATCTATTGTGAGATTGAAGTATTTTCTCTTGGATGGTTTTCAGGTTAAAGTTAGGAAATGGTTTGCAGTATGTGTTGAATGCCAAAGGGTCTTCGCCTGCTGAGGTTTTGGGAATTGATTACAAATCAACGCTTAAGCCTGCACTTGACTCCTTTGCTGATGACATAAATAAAAGCTCTATGTCAAAGTTGGAAGAGTTGATTTCTCTTCAGCAACAATCAGTTGAAAATGCTGCTAAAATTGAAGCAAAAAAAATCATCTTGCTGCACTTTAATCCAGTAGTGATGAAGTAAGTGAATTAGAACTCACTTTTCTTGTTCAGCAGCTATGCATTTATATAACTCTCACGAAGAATAAAAAACTATGCCTTTTTTATATGCTTTTTGGGTGTGAACAGGAGCATCCAGATTTTCACTTTGTTTTCCTAAAAATTTTGAAGAAGGGTAAAAGTATTGGTGATGTTAGATACAGATTAACTCCAGAAGACAAATTTTGGAGAGGATGATGAATCCTCTACTCATAAAATTCTCAAAGACATTCCTGAATATCTTAGGTACAAATAACAAGATTGATCATGTTACAAGAAAGAAGAACTCCACAGCACATAAAAATTTTGGAAAGAATGACAGACCCATAAAATTCTCAGACACACATACATAAGGATACAGACGGAGGGGGTGTGCACATAGTTGGAGCCAATGATCCCCTATTGAATATGCAATTAACTGAAGTACAAATTAACTCAACCTCTTTTGTTGC
The DNA here is from genome assembly GCF_004353265.1 of Vitis riparia. Classification (NCBI taxonomy): domain Eukaryota; kingdom Viridiplantae; phylum Streptophyta; class Magnoliopsida; order Vitales; family Vitaceae; genus Vitis; species Vitis riparia. The sequence continues at coordinate 8,774,966 of NC_048442.1, read as the reverse complement.
TCTCAGAAAAGGCCAAACTCTCTCTCTCTCTCTCTCTCTCTCTCTCTCTCTCTCTCTCTCTATCCAGCTATCCATCTGTCTATATAACAAATCAAAGCAGGTCTTCTTTACCTAGTGGTCTGACTTTGTTAGCAATACCATTTCTAAAGTACCAGCAGTAGCATATACAATTGCATGGTCATTATATTGCATGGATGCCACTCCAGGAAAACTAAAGTTGTAACCGTAAGCTTCTTTGGTATTTTCTTTGCAATCTAAAAGACAAAATTGTTTGGAATCTTGCTTTCCCCTTTGTTTAATTTGTTTTTTTAATTGTGATTTACCTATCCAAAAAAAAAAATGTTTTCTTGAATTGTTAGTAGTTGAATGCACATAAGAAAATTTCTTGGAAAATCAATTACCGCAGTTAAATTGATTGGACTACAATTAGAATTCAAAAATGTGATAATTTAGATGTATTCAAATTTTGACAGAAAAATGTTGTTCCTAGAAATTCCATTGGGATAGAATAGTGCTAAATTCCAGAATGACTCAAATGAAATATGGGAGGGAAAATAATTGGAAAGGAGTATAGTACCACCTCATGGTCAATCTAAAATTTGGTACAAAGGGCAAATGGTGTCAATTACATAAGTAGTTGTCACTCAAAATTTAATAGCAAGAGCTGCCTGGTCTAACCGGTTGTCTAATGGGTGATCATAGTTTTAAAAGGCATGCTTTAAGTGTGCCTAGGCTCAAGGCGCCACCACTCTCAAGTTATTGCTCTTGCTTGCCAAGATATGTGCCTTATTGAAAAAGTGTGCCTTGTTAGCTTTACTCTTCCTTTGTAAACACTTTTATTTTTGAAATTTCTAATTATATACTAAAATGTATATAATTTCATTACTTTTTTATTGAATGCTTCTTTTAAATGTTTCGAATCTTAAATTTTTTATTGATCAAATTAGATTTTGAATCATATTTTACAAAATTGATGTGTATTTTAGGTCACATTTCACTTCACTCAGACACACACCTTGTATTGTGCCTTGTGCTTAAGCAATAGGAGACTTTGCATCTTAGGTGCGTCTTGCACCTTTTAAAACTATGTGGGTGATGAAGGGGATAAATTGAGAGATAAGTTTGTTATTCCTCTTAGAAACACTTCCTGGGAAGGTTGCTTTTTGGGAAATCTGAGCCGGTTGTGGGTTGGGGGTTATTATTAAGCAAGGATGAAAATATTGGTAATCACAGATATATCGGTATTTCGATTTTACAGATGTATCAGATATATCGGAGATATATCGGCGGATATTCTGGAAAAAAATATCGGTAGGCTTAAAATTGTTAAAAACTCATGGAAATGCAAGGAAAACCTCATAATAATATAATTAGAAGTATAATAAACATTTTAAAGTTGTTTTATTGAAAAATTTGATATACATATGATATAATTTGCGATATTAGATGTAATTATATCATGTCGATCTATAAGAAACGTTAATTTTGTAATTGTTCTCATTATAAAGTCACATAAAATACTTCATTTCATTAAATATCAATAATTTGTACACATTACATTGGAATGTCCCTTTAGTACCAAAATGAGGATCGATGTGGTTCAATGGGATTGATAGATGAAGGAACCCCGGCTTGCTGTTGGAGACAATATTGGTACCAACTCAATGAGCCTCGATAATATTGGTTATAAATTCTAACATGCCATGCATATATCTCTTGAGTCCTACCTACTGCCTCTACATGGATAGGATACTCAAAGTTCATCCATGTGTGAGCGCCAAATCCTTCTTCCATCTGATATGGAACTTGGTATGGTATTTGTCTGGAAGGGGAATAACGCGACATACCATACTCTTCATCTGTTGAACTTGAAGGTTGACCATAACTCATCACATGAGGAGGGTAGACGTTAGCCTCATTCGAGGAGTCACTAAATTGAGTCTCTATACTCATAGATTCAAAACTTCCTGAAAGTAACTCCTCGTTATATGGTTCCATCATTCGTTCTCTTCCTTTATAAGGCTTCCCAATAGCTCCTATGTCTGGACCAGCTCTTCTAAAGCCATGGTCTTCATCCTATGTGCAGTGTGTGCAATCATTTTCACAAGTAAATTGGCTGATTGGATATTGACTATGTTGACGTTCATCAATATGTCCTTCCCCATTATCACCTCCATCATCAGTTCCACCTCTTGAACCATTGTAACCAGAAACAGAAGTACCTGTAGCACTAGATCTACTACTATGGCCAGCACTTGTGGAGTCAATCTCTTGGTGGGAATGCAATGCCGCATGAAGTGAGTCATCAGTATCTTTGCTAAAACTTTCAGAGTGAACTTCTTCGGACAACACACGTTCAACATTAACTCCAAATTCTCGAGCATGAGCGGCAATTCGTGGATCAGGATTTCCAACTTCGTCATCCAAGTGTATAGGCCTAACCCACTGGAACAACTGATTATTTTCTTCACCCACCTCGGCTGAAATGTCAAAAAGATCAAGGTAATTTTTTTCAGCAACTCGATCATTTTCTGCCTCCATATCCCGTAACTTTAGCCTCATATTATAGTAACAAAAAACTAATTGCTCCAATCGAGGGTAAGCCAAACGATTTCATTGCTTTGTGTGGATGAGAGCAAACGTGCTCCAATTTCTCTCACATGCAGAAGATGACGCAGTTTGTGAGAGAACTTTGATGGCTAACTTTCTCAATGTAGGTGTTTGATTCCCATACATAAACCACCATTCAGCTGCAACGAATTTGATAATCATATAAATACTTATGTGGTGCATTTACAATAATGATAATCAATTTTTTCCTATAAAGACTCACCAGGCACCATGGTTGACCTTGTTGCAATTGCCGCTCGATCACCGAATCCTCTTTTTGCATCTCTAAAAAGTACAAGCTATGTATTCAACATTTAATTTGTTAGTAAACGTTCAAATAAATTGATTAATGAAATTATTGTTTTATTGACAAAAATAACAATTTTTTATTCACCTCATTTCCAAATTGACCAAGCGATTCAGTAGTTGGATCTAATTTTGCAAAAACATCATGAACAGCTTGAAGTAGTTCCGGATCACTACCAACTCCACGCCTATATTGAAATCTTGGATTCAAGAAGTATGCTACAATAAAATTTAGTAGAGTTAGTATTTTTTTTTTTTAAAGAAACTCAAATACAAAGTAAAAACTTATAAAGATATATAGTACTTAAGTACCTGCTGCATGAAGTGGATGTTTTAGTGTTTTCTCCCAACGATCTTGTATTATTTTGAACATCCAATCTCCATCTCCTTGACGAATAAGGTTCTCTTTCATCACGTGCATAAGCTCGTACACAAATGGCATTGTGGGAACAACTTCAGAATCCACAAGTCGAAGCACCACGTATAATGGCTCATATAATGAAACTATATTTGTCAATCTGTCCCAATACGTATGGTCAAACAATAATTGCTCCAATTCTCGTCCAAGTTTTGTTCGACTGAGTTTGTGTTGTGCCCATTCATCACTCATAAACAATTTTTTCAAATCAACCCTTTTTTTGAGAAGACTGTCAAGAGCAATATAATTGGTAGCAAACCTTGTAGCTCCTAGTCGAACAATGTCTCCACCACAATACTTTCTCATTTGTGCTAGTAACCAACCATGATTGTAAATGAAGTTAGTTATCTTGCGAGCATTGTTTATCACCTCGATAACACTAGGTCTTTTACCAATGTCTTCAAAGATTAAGTCGATGCGGTGTGCCGCACACGGAGTCCAATATAAGTTATACTTCTTCATCAATTGTTTCCCTGCTTTCATGAATGCCGACCCATTATCTGTGACAATTTGGACCACATTTTCCTTACCGACTTCTTTGATAATAGTCTTCAAAAGCTCATATATATACTTGTGGTCTTTGATATAATTCGATACATCGACTGACTTAAGGAACACCGTGGTCCCTTTAGAATAAACCATGAAATTAATAATACTTAATTTCGTGGACCCTGTCCATCCATCTGACATTATTGTGCACCCATATGTCTTCCATTTTTCCCTTTGTTGGTTCACATAAGCTTCCATTTCTTTGTACTCCATTTCCAAGTATTTGTTCTTTATTTCATATGGAGATGGAGGTTCAATTCCCATTCCTGCACTTCATATGTAAAACATGTCACAAAATACTATACTTACTAAAAGTATAACACAATATAACATTTGATAAATTAGTAATTACCTACTTATTGTGCACTAATAATCATATTCTTGAAGTGATGAGACTTTGCTTTTGTCGGTGCGACACTCTCATAAATGAAGAATTTGCTGATTAAGCGTCCCATCGTTTCTTTAATTGCACCACCCTTGAATATATCTTTGATATTTTTTTGTCTTACTGCAAAAGACTTGTAAAGTGAAGGGGCAATAGGGGGTGAATGATGCGAATGTCGCATACTCTATGATTTTCGCATCATCGACGGTATACCAGTAGAAGACTCTCTCGATTTGCGTTTACTTCCTACAATATTCTCATGTTGTTCACGTTCCCAATTAGATGCTTTCGAGGCACGAACTGCAGATCGATATGCATCCCGCTCATCTGGGTGCATATCTATCGGATACATATACACATCTTCATCATCAGCATCTTCATCATCATCATCTTCATTTACCAAATGTGTATGATGAGTCCCCATTGTGCCACGTAATTGACTACGAATGTCTTCAATATCAGCATTTTTCTTTACTTTTGCTTTTTGTTTGTCATGCACCAACAATCGTATCTCTTCTTTCACTTCGGGCGACACTCTTGGACACTTTTTGGTGTTGTTATGCGGGTTCTTATGCGTTAAATGAGACTTGAATCGCGTGATGCCTCCACTTTTCATTACCAACCCACAGAAATTACAAATTGTTCCATTTCGATTACCCTCAATTGGTGAACAATACTTCCAAGCCGGATCTCGTCCTGGCACGGCAGAACCGCCTTCACTAGCCATGTTAAATTTATTGCAAGAAAAATGCACTTAAATTTAAATCTATGTTAATTAAACTAATTAAATAATTTAGCTAAGTTAATGTTTTAAATGTAAATTTAATTCTATTCTATGATAAATTTACTAAATATAGAAATTAATCATAATTGAATATGAAAATAAATCACGATAATAAAAAAAATTGAGCATATTTAATATTCCATATATAGTAATTCATGTTAATTTAACTAATTAAATAATTTAGCTAAGTTAATTTTTTAAATCTAAATGTAATTATATGATAAATTTACTAAATATAGAAATTAATCATAATTGAATATGAAAATAAATCGCGATAAAAAAAATTGAGCATATTTAATATTCCATATATAGTAGTTCATGTTAATTTAAATAATTAAATAATTTAGCTAAGTTAATTTTTTAAATCTAAATGTAATTCTATGACAAATTTACTAAATATTGAAATTAATCATAATTGAATATGAAAATAAATCACGATAATATAAAAAATTGAGCATATTTAATATTCCATATATAGTAGTTCATGTTAATTTAACTAATTAAATAATTTAGCTAAGTTAATTTTTTAAATCTAAATGTAATTCTATGATAAATTTACTAAATATAGAAATTAATCATAATTGAATATGAAAATAAATCGCGATAAAAAAAAATTGAGCATATTTAATATTCCATATATAGTAGTTCATGTTAATTTAAATAATTAAATAATTTAGCTAAGTTAATTTTTTAAATCTAAATGTAATTCTATGACAAATTTACTAAATATTGAAATTAATCATAATTGAATATGAAAATAAATCGCGATAATATAAAAAATTGAGCATATTTAATATTTCATATATAGTAGTTCATGTTAATTTAACTAATTAAATAATTTAGCTAAGTTAATTTTTTAAATCTAAATGTAATTCTATGATAAATTTACTAAATATTGAAATTAATCATAATTGAATATGAAAATAAATCGCGATAAAAAAAATTGAGCATATTTAATATTCCATATATATTAGTTCATGTTAATTTAACTAATTAAATAATTTAGCTAAGTTAATTTTTTAAATCTAAATGTAATTCTATGATAAATTTACTAAATATAGAAATTAATCATAATTGAATATGAAAATAAATCACGATAAAAAAAATTGAGCATATTTAATATTCCATATATAGTAGTTCATGTTAATTTAAATAATTAAATAATTAAATAATTTAGCTAAGTTAATTTTTTAAATCTAAATGTAATTCTATGACAAATTTACTAAATATTGAAATTAATCATAATTGAATATGAAAATAAATCGCGATAATATAAAAAATTGAGCATATTTAATATTCCATATATAGTAGTTCATGTTAATTTAAATAATTAAATAATTTAGCTAAGTTAATTTTTTAAATCTAAATGTAATTCTATGATAAATTTACTAAATATTGAAATTAATCATAATTGAATATGAAAATAAATCGCGATAAAAAAATTGAGCATATTTAATATTCCATATATATTAGTTCATGTTAATTTAACTAATTAAATAATTTAGCTAAGTTAATTTTTTAAATCTAAATGTAATTCTATGATAAATTTACTAAATATTGAAATTAATCATAATTGAATATGAAAATAAATCGCGATAAAAAAAAATTGAGCATATTTAATATTCCATATATATTAGTTTATGTTAATTTAACTAATTAAATAATTTAGCTAAGTTAATTTTTTAAATCTAAATGTAATTCTATGATAAATTTACTAAATATTGAAATTAATCACAATTGAATATGAAAACAAATCGCGATAAAAAAATTTGAGCATATTTAATATTCCATATATAGTAGTTCATGTTAATTTAACTAATTAAATAATTTAGCTAAGTTAATTTTTTAAATCTAAATGTAATTCTATGATAAATTTACTAAATATTGAAATTAATCATAATTGAATATGAAAATAAATCGCGATAAAAAAAAATTGAGCATATTTAATATTCCATATATATTAGTTCATGTTAATTTAACTAATTAAATAATTTAGCTAAGTTAATTTTTTAAATCTAAATGTAATTCTATGATAAATTTACGAAATATTGAAATTAATCATAATTGAATATGAAAATAAATCGCGATAAAAAAAAATTGAGCATATTTAATATTCCATATATATTAGTTCATGTTAATTTAACTAATTAAATAATTTAGCTAAGTTAATTTTTTAAATCTAAATGTAATTCTATGATAAATTTACTAAATATTGAAATTAATCATAATTGAATAATTTAGTAGTTCATATTAAATTAATTAAATTAATTACATAATTTACTATGTTAATTAAATTAATTAAATAATTTAGCTAAGTTAACTAGTTTAATGTAATTCTAAATGCGAATCTAAATCACAAATAATCATCTAAAATAAATATATCAATTTATAATTAAATAATCAAATTAACCTAAATTAATTCAATAAAAATATACAAATTAATTACAATTGAATGTAAACATACTAATTAATTAAAAATACATGAATTAATTATTGCAAACAAAATTAATTACAATTTCAAACAAACATACCTTAAAATGATTGAATAATTGAGCAATCTTAGAAAAAATTGGAGTAATAAGAGAGGAAATGAAGAATCAAAGCAAAAATGGATGAAATTGATGCAAAATGGGCTATTTATAGACGAAATTTGGACCAAAGTAGCTGTTGGAACCTTAAGTAACCGTTCAAATTTAATTTTGGCCGTTGGATCACAAGTTGGAAGCAATCTGGCCGTTGGATCTCTTTGTTAACGTTGGGATTCAAATCTGGCTGTCAGATCACAATTTGGAAGCAATTTGGCCGTTGGATCTCTTTGTTAAAGTTGGGATTCAAATCTGGCCGTCGGATCAACACGGGCGTGATCTGGGCCGTCAGATCACATTAGAGAGAGAGAGGCGATTTTTCGCCAAAAATCGCTAAAAAATCTGCGATAAAAGGGTTGCCCAGGCAATTTTTTGAATAAATCGCCGATTTATCGCCAATCGCCAATATATCGACGATATATCGCCAAAAATCGCCCCTCCGACATATCTCCTCAAAATGTCGCTTCGCTAGCCTCCGATAAGCGATATATCGCCAATATTTCACGACATTTTCTTCCTTATTATTAAGGGACAATCATGGGCATTTTGTATCCATTCAGCTTTAGGGGTTGTACTCTTCTGGTTGTAGATAAAATCTTAGCTTTTGGATGTCGTAGATAGACATCCATTTTGTATCCACTACTAAAAACAATTATTGTATATGAGCAGAGCATGTATTACCCACATTACAGCTTTTTGGCATCAATGGACAGCTCAGGTTGTAATGTTCCTTTGAACTAATACAAAGGGTGACCCAAAAAGTGTGCTACCATAGTTATGTCAAATTGGTCCAGAGGACTTGGAAATTAAATGTCCAATAGTATCTATCTAGGGTGCATGCCATTGTTTCTAAAGTCCATTGATCAGGGTCAGATGGATGCTGATCAAGGGCCAGCTTGTTGTATGGTTTTGATATGGTACCTAGGTGATGTGAAGATATGATAAATAACAAATATAGGGAAGAGGGAGAAGAAGAAAGAATAAGAAATAGGAATACGTGTTCATTTTCAGAATGCACATATCTTTAGGATGCCTTAGATGCACATACTCCAATTGCATAATTCTAGAACTGTGTCCACTTTTGGAAACCAGACATGTGCTTTAGAAAAGTGACCCAAATATGCTTTAGTATAATTCAATTGAGAATATGTGGTATTTTCAAATTGGATTAAAAGGGATGATTAAACTATTGGACATATTGACGTAGGACAACCCTATGATGGTTGCCTACAATCAAATAAGTGGGCTACGGTTTTTATTTTTTAGGGTTTAACCGTTTAAGGAGAGGAATAAAGGATAAAGTTTATGGTAAAGAAAAATAAAATGAAAAACCATTGAGAAAGAAGATACGGAGAAGAAGAGATAGAAACCTTTGAGTTTCACTAAGGCCTTCTAAGAGTCTCACCTAAAAGAAAATCAAGAGTCTTACCATTCAAAATTGCAAAGTATGCAAGAAAATGTTATATTATTAATTATCAATCTATTACTTTGATTTACATCAATTAGCTTTATTTATAGGCTTCTCTAAGAAATTCAAAGCCTACTAGAATTCTAATATGGAAGAGGAGCCGCATTCCCTTTTAGATTTCCTGGAGTGGGTTGCCTCCAGTTGAGGGGTGGTTTGTTTTTTGGCTTTTTGTTTGTTTGGCCTTTGTTGCCTTGTATATGCCCTGTATACGTTGGGGCCCTTTACCCTCTTTAATGAATTGTGTTTGCTTATAAAAAAAAAAGTCTCCTCTAAATTATTTAGCTATTCCTAATTTGATTCCAATAAATACTAATTCTAATTTTATTCTAACTAATACTAATCCCACTTAAAGTTTATTTGTGCCTTCCTTTCCTTTTTGAATATACTTCGAAAGGTTTTCCCCCATCACATGTCTTGGGATGTATGACATGTAGCTCCCTAAAACCCTGGATCTAGCTAGTAGCTTGGGTTGTTCCTTCTATTGGTCCCCTCATTTAGTGAATCAGGTTTCAGATTGATTGGCTAAATGTGGAGCCATGCAAATGGACTCTTTTGTAAGGTATGTTTTACCCCCTTCAAGTGTACATTGTCGTTATATTTTGTACAAGTTCTTGTATCGTCCTTGATTAGTATAGCTATCTTGCTACTTTTGTTAGATTTTTACTCAATTTTTAATCATCCTTTATATTTTGAAAGGGTTTCTCATCCTTGGTTTGTAATTAAATTCATATCAATGAATGATTTGTTTTGGACTAAAAATAAAATAAAATCTGCTGGAGACGTCAATTGTTATTGCACATAGGTTGTCAGGCCCCAAATTTTCAAAGTAGCTTTGATGGCTTATAAAACACTTAAGAAAAATTATTTTTGGATGATAATTAGTCCCTACAAAGGATTGACTACATTTGATTCTTTTTCCAAGTATATTTTTTAGCAAGTAATTTTGCAACTTGCTGATTGGAAATTTGACTATATTTGACATTAGCTTAAACAATGCTTGCATGACTATGCCATGTAAGGTTATTCCATTATTAAAGAACTCCTTTATTAGTGTCAAGAGCTATTGAGTAGAGTCTTTCTAATAATGTGATTTTATTAATAAGCATTGAATAGTATCATCCATCACAGAATCACTCTTTGTTTCTGATGTTTAACTTGATTCTGCAACATAAATTATTGGGTTACACACTGTTTAATCTAATTGTTTTTGGTTCATGGATATTTATCTTCTGGTTGATTTTTGACAAGGAATCAGAATGAATACTTTTTAGACTATTGTTGTATGAGGTTAACCATGGATGAATGATCAATTTGTCAGGTGGAAGCTCAATTAAATTTTTTGAAGAAGGAAACGCAAAACTACACCTCCAGATGTGCAACGGAAGCTAAGAAGTTGGTGGAGGATGTTGAGATAGAAACCCATAATGTAGATATTGTGGAAAGAGAAGTGGCAGATGTTCTGGAGGTATAATTTTGTTCTTCTTGTCTTAAATAGTTAGTTAAGGATATCAATATTGCCAGGGTGGATCTCGTAAACCTGAAAGAAACTTATTTTAGCATAAGTTGGTTTCCCTTTTCAGAGCTAAAAATTCCTACCTGGCTCTATAATTGTTCTTGATTAATGTGAATAATATTAAAAAATTCAAGGGATTCTGACTAGACTTTGTTGTTGTCATGAAGACGTCCAAATTGAAGATGCAGGAAGCAATCAAGCAAAATGAGGAAGAAATTCAGATATGTGCTTGGGAACTCTATGCTTTGGTTGATTCAGTTTCGAAATACAAAGAGCACATGGCATCAAAAATTTCAGAGATGAAGAGCAACCTTTCAGAAACAGCAGGAGCTGTATCAGATTCTTACAAAGGCTCCTTGTCAGCACAGTTGGTATCACTTTGGATACAAGCCACTGACACAAGTTCTTTTTCTTTTTCCTTTTCTTTTAGGGTAATGGACTGATTTGTATTGTATATATACTTATCTTAAATATTTGGTATTAGCAACTTGCCCTATGGTAACAGTGTGGCTCGGATTGAGAATGGTATAAAAGATGAGCCTAGGGTTGACAATGGAGCATGGGTTGGATCTGAAGGTTGAATGGAAATTTGTACAATAAGCTTTTGGCAGGTGAGAAAATGAAAATGGATGTTGATGGAACTGAGAGTCTGAATGCCCTATGCACTAAATTTAGAGCATCAATAATTTGGGAATCAATACTTTATGTGATTAGAGACCTAAAAACCCATGGAAATCATGTTTGTAACTCGGCCTATTGGTTTGCATTTATTATGAAAAATGTATGTCAAAACCAATTTAACAAATGTAAATTAAAGCATGTGCCAAGATAGAACTTTCCATTTTTCCAATTTAACCAATGAGATGCAAACATGAACAATGGGTTTCGGTTGGAAAATGTTTTTCATTTTTCATTTATTTTTATTCTCTAATAGCTTTTATTCCTTTTTTTTTTCTTATCTTGAAAATGCCTTAAGTCAAAAGAAGTGAAAATCAATTTTAAAAATGGAAACTATAAATCACTTTTTTGTTTAAATTGTTTTCTTTTGTGAAGAAAACATAAATCAATATTTCAGAAAATAAAGTTTTAAAAATAAAAAATCTGGAAACACCAATTTTGTGTTTTCATAATTTTCTTAGGAAATATTAAAATCGTTTTCTAAGAAGGTGAATAAAAAAGTAATGAAATAATGTGAAAGACTTTATGATGTATGTTTACCATGTTCCTTTTTATTTTATTTTTTATTATTTAATTTTTATTTTTAAAAATTTTTCTTTTGATTAAATAATTCATTTAAAAGCTATGTTTAAGTGGGCATTTGGTAAAACTTATTACTTATTACTTAATGATTTAAATTGATTTTAAGTTAAATGGTTCTTAACAGGTAAACTTAAAACTTTTATTCTGAATTATCAAATTGACATATTCATCCTTATTAATTTTAACTAATAATTATATTTTCACTAATCCTAAATAATAAATTTATTTGTTAAATATTCATATTTAAAGTATTAAAGATACAAGTACAATCATAAAAAATAAGTAATAAATGTAGACAAATAAGGTAAAAAAGATTTGAGATTAAGAATAAGTTAACTATTTTAACTTAGAGTTAATTTTATTGAGACTCTTCATGTTTAGTGTAAATACATTAAGTCATCATAAGTTTCAAATTTCAATTTCACCAATTAACATCCCTATAAATGTATTATGTATATAAATTTTATTTTTTAACGAATAAAATTTAGTTTTTAGTGAATTGTTAAACACTCCTATCTAAAATATTTTTACTTGAAATCTCTTAAAAAAATAAACTTTTTAAACAAAATAAATTCATAAGGGATTACCGAGTGTATTTATATCAAACCTCAAGGGGTCTCAATGAAATTAACTCTTTTGACTTATTTAAAAATAACTTTAAGTTGTAATATTAAGTTATTTTATTAAACATGCTTAATCTCTTTAATTAGTTAAATTAAATTATTAAATCATATTAAGTCATTAAGTTGATTTGCCAAACACCCTTAAGTTAACTATTTTGACTTAATGCTAATTTTATATTATAATATTAAATTATTTTTACCAAAAATAGTTAATCTACTTAATAACAAATTAAGTTATTATGTTATATTAAATTATTAAGTTGGTTTACCAAACACCATATAAAAGAGGTTTAAAATTATATTATCAAAGTATATTTTTTATATTAATTTTAGAATAAAATCCTTCTTTGCTTCAACTATATACTAGGATCCATCCCTTTTTAGTTTCTCTTTTAAAGAAAATAGCGCATACAAAACTAAATGACTTTATTTGGGTGTTTTAGAGTAAAAAAATTAAAGCTAAGAAAAGACAAAAGCTAGTTTACAAAATCTTAGCTTTAAAGCAAGTGAAAAAACATCTATAAAGGAGATAATTTGTATATCATTTGGTCTACAATTATCTTATAATCTATTACAATACTACACAAAACAAAGAAGCATCTAAAATACTTTAATAGATGATATTTAAAAGCAAATTAAAGTCAACTCACAAAGACCTTGATTAATCAAAGTAGAAATATTTGGAATATTGAGGTTTGACCAATTGAAATAATTCAACCATTTTAACTTAACTAAGAACATTTTGTTTGAAGAAAGATCATATCATTAATTCATAAAATTCAATTAGAATCCACAATTGTAAGATGGTGATAGTATTGAACCATGAATATCCCACACATGTATAAATGCCACATTAATAGATATGATTTTATCAAGAAGTATTATTGGTATCTTGAAACACAAAGACAAGTATTAAGTTATGTTTAGTTTCCAAAAAGCATTAAAAAAAATGTTAAGAAAAATATTTGTTTTATATTTGGTATCTCATGGAAAATAGGGAAAAAAATTAAATATTATTATAATTTTATGTGTAAAATGGGTTTGAAATAACAAATAAAAGTAATTTATTAATTTTAAATATAATTCTTTTATGTTTCTCCACATTTCCTTTCCTTGTACTTTTTCTCTTTATTTTATTTTCCTCAAATTTTTCAAAAAACAATCATAACATTAGAGAATTATTGACCATGAATCAATAACAATTACGTTGGATTGATTAAGTTGAAAGTTGGCTCTAGAAAGTAATAAACCATTGAAGTTGACAAACCAAGCCGAGTAAGATTAGGAAATGGTATTAATTTAATACTTTTAAAAAAGAGTTTAATGCAAAAGTATTTAAAAATAAAAACTTGAGTTAAAATGTGATGATTATAATGTGTGAAATGTGAAAAACCTTTGTCACAACATGAAAGACTTAGCAACTTCAATAGACTTGAATTGTCTAAGTGCCACATGAGAGCTTAAGAAATACTTAAATCCGTGACACTTGTCTTCCACCATCTATAGAAGCTCCAACCACTAACTTGAAGATACAGAGAGGGTGACATGCTTCATATGCTTCATCAAGGTCAATTACATACCCACAAGAATTGACCATAACCACACATCTTATGGGCAAAAACATATATCAATTCGAGTTTTCATTTTTTAACATTCCTAATTCACACTTTCAATACACAAATTGTACCATCTTTCTTGATGGTCATGATTGTAAGAGACTAATCCTATGCAAGAGTAGACCACCTTAGCAACATTTGGAATCTCACTTGCATCTTGAGATTAACTTCTCCTCATTATCCTTGTTTCCACCTGAAGCTAAAGAATAAAACACAACATTCCAATGTCATTAACATAGTACAACAAACACACTATAATTATTAACACAAGTATATTTCACAAGGTTGTGTCTGATTTCCAAAATTCATTTTCATTTTCCTTCGTACTTGGATTTTTTCATGAGAAAATAATTTTCATGAGGATTTTTCTTTCCTTATACTTTCTTGAAATCAAACATAGTGATAGGGAATCACATATCATTAGATACACTTCATGCTAATGAAGCTAAAATCATACCCCTAAAATGTTCAAATTATAACATAATCATCAAAGGAACTAATAACATAATTAATAGGTATTAATCATTGACTTAAGAATTAATTTAAACATATATAAATTATTGTTTACCTATAATAATAGTAAGGAATTTATAACTAACTATCATGCGGTAGATGGAGGATTTAATATAATGATACTTAGTGCCTTATACCAAGCACATGAGAAAAAATATATATCCTAGTTAATTGTCGATTGCACTACCACTTTTTTTTTTTTTTACCTCCTAAAACATTAAACTTATGTTTTATTTTATTTTTTAATAATTGAAAAACCTTCCATGGCTAAGCCTATAGGACTCTATGGGGAACCAAACCTCAAAGTGTTAATCGCGTCACAATAACTAGCACTAGATAAATTCAAAGTATCATTAGTGGCAGGATTCAAACTCAGGACCATGTGTCACTTAGTGGGACCACACTTCTCAATATTCGCCTTCACCAATTGGACCACTCTAGTAGGTTTAAACTTATGTTTGACTCCTAGTGAGTACCAAGGAAACAATAAAAAAATGTCAAGAAAAATGATAAATGTTTGGTTTCATTGTAAAAAATATGGAAAAATTAAATATAATTAAAATTAGTTAGAACTACATACATTTTAAAATTATTTAATTTTTATATCATGAAGCAAAATAATTGAAATAAGATTGAAGAAACATATGAAAATAATTGATTGACTTTAAATCTTGTTTTTATTCTTTTTCACTTTTTATTTCCTTTTAATTTTTTTTTCTCTATTTTCTTTCCCTTATATTTTCCTTCAAGTTTTCCAAAAACCAAACATAATCGCACAAAACAGGGATCAAGGGAAAGAGAAAATAGTAAAGAAGTTGAAGAGACTTTAATCAATTTTCTACATGTACTAAAAGGATAAATGAACAAAATGACTTACCAATAAGTTGTTAGGAAAAAACATGAAGTCCGCCTGCAGCTACCACATGTGATTTCGTTCTGATCGGTACTATCACAAATTTCACTTAAGATTAGTATGATCATTTGTTAAGTAAACTTCACGAGCACATCACAAATTTCACATAAGTAAATATAAGATTAATCCAAGACTTCCATCTCAAGAAATAGACAATAAGTATGCATGTTTAAAAATGTTTTAGCATACTTAAAGAAATTTAATTCTTAAATACAAAAACTATAAACAATTTGACTAATAAAACTATTCAAATCAATATATGGGAGTTTCATTATTTATTGCCATCAAGTAAGAATGTGTTTGAGAGTAATTCTAGAAAGCATTTATAATATTTCTAACACTTGAATGATAAAAAATTTCAAATATTAAAAATATTAAGAGTACGTTAGATCATGTTTGGCAGTGATTTTAGAAAGCACTTCCAACTTTTTTAACGCTTGAAAAATTTTATCATTCAAGTGTTAAAAATACTAAAAACATTTTCTAGAATTACTATCAAACACACTCTAAATTTTTACATATATCTACCTTATAATACATTCAAATTTAACTTCTAATTTGTGTACATGATCTTCTCTAACTAATTTTGATAACTTATTCAAATTTTATCTTAAAAACAAGTATAAAAAAATTAATTAAACAAATAATTAATTAATGTTATGTCTAATAAGGTAATGAAGAATCCCTACAACTTCATAATCACTTTGTAGAGGTTTTTATTTAACTAATTAAATAAATAAATAACGAAAAAAAAGAAAAGCAATTCACTCTACCATATCTATGCTATATATGTACAAAAAAAAAAAAAAAAAAACTATACATGTTTTTAAACTAATGATGACTTTCAAAGTTAGTTGAAGTTATTTTTCATATTTTTTGAAAATGAAGAAATTCTATAAAATGTGGTACATGCATAGTTATGATATCAATCACTATAAACTATGTTTGAATCTTAGAGAATACTTAGGAAATAAAAAAACACTGAGAAAAATTATTTTTTATACTTGGTTTTTCTATAGAAAATATGAAAGAAAATAAAATATATTTAAAATTGATTAGAGATGTATACATTTTTAAATTATTTAATTTTTATATAATAGAGAAAAATAAGTGAAATGAGTTAAAAGAAATATACAAAAATAGTTTATTAACTTTAAAAATAATTTAAAAAGGAGAGACGTTAGAATACATGAAAAAGGGTTGATAATGCACTTACTGATGGAGTTCAAAGCGAGAGATGGGTGTTGGGTGCTCCCAATCTTTTATAATGTGGCTCCTCCACTACATCGGGTAAGGAATCATCACGTCTTCTCTTACGGTTTCCATCTGTGCCTTCAAGTATTACTGATCCAATGTCACCAAAATTCCCAAGAAGATCTAACGTGGGAATATGGTAGTGTTCATCATCTTGATTAGCCCCATGAACATTACCATCGGTATCTTGTAATGCTGATCCATTGTCACCAGAATTCTGAGGATGCTCCAACATGGGCATATGATTTTGTTGATCTCCCGCAAATATAAGATTGATGCTGCATTTTTTTATGGTTGTCAAAACACCCCTAAATGAAGCATTAATATGTGTGTATTTATGGTGATGCTCTTTCGGAATAGCAATCTTAGGATACCACCAAACCCATACTTGATCTCTCAAATCTTTACAATTACCATGGGTCCAACACCCACACTGAAACCGGCAATCATCCTTGAATTCAAATCCATTGCCATGTAAATTCAATTCACACTCGAGATCAAGATAACAGTAATCAAAATCAGATCTAGGAATATGCCGACAAACACATGATACAACAAATCCTAGGAAGTCAGGATCTTCATACCAATTCGTTGGAAGCTCTGTTATTACTTCACTTCCGATGTTCTGATACCTTATCCACTCTGGAATTCCACTACTTTCAGGAATAACAGCTCTGAGTTTCCAGCATTTCAACTCCTGCACAAATTATTATGTAAATATTGACTTTATATAAAAAAAGGTTTAAGTGGCATAATTAAAAAAAAAATATTGCATTACCTCTGTTGTGGATTTCAACCAGTTGAGGTGGCAAAGCCAGAGCAGACCTGATAAATCTTCCTTGCTTGTGCAATGGTATGCGTCTATTTCTTGTAGACTTGAAGGAAGCACCAGAATTTGTCCAGCCATTTTGCATTGACTGATATTAAGTTTTTGCAGATTGCAAAGCTGATTGCTTATTAATCCTTCCCACAGGTCTGAGCAGCCACCGAGGATAAGTCTTTGAAGATTTTTCAACCTAGAAATGTTGGTGGGAAGATCCTTAATAGCAGTAATTTTCAAATGAAGCTCCTTTAAACTTTTCATGTTCCCTCCCTTCTCTGGAAATTTCTCAAACTTTGAGCAATCAGAGAGATCAAGAGTCTCAAGAGATTCCAAGTCTCCAATGCTATCAGGCAGATCCTTAATAGCAGTATTTTTTAAAGAAAGCTCCTTTAAACTTTTCATGTTCCCTCCCTTCTCCGGAAATTTCTCAAACTTTGAGCAATCGGAGAGATCAAGAGACTCAAGAGATTCCAAGTCTCCAATGCTATCAGGCAGATCCTTAATAGCAGTATTTTTTAAATCGAGGTCCCATAACCTTTTCATGTTCCCTCCCTTCTCCGGAAATTTCTCAAACTTTGAGCAATCAGAGAGATCAAGAACCCAAAGAGATTCCAAGTCTCCAATGCTGTCAGGCAGATCCTTAATAGCAGTATTTTTTAAATGAAGCTCCATTAAACTTTTCATGTTCCCTCCCTTCTCTGGAAATTTCTCAAACTTTGAGCAATCAGAGACATCAAGAATCACAAGAGATTCCAAGTATCCAATGCTATCAGGAAGACCCTTGATCGCAGTATTGTTTAAATGAAGCTCCGTTAAACTTTTCATGTTCCCTCCCTTCTCTGGAAATTTCTCAAACTTTGAGCATTTAGAAAGATCAAGCAACTCAAGAGATTCCAAGTCTCCAATGCTATCAGGCAGATCCTTAATAGCAGTATTTTTTAAAAGAAGCTTCTTTAAACTTCTCATATTTCCTTGGATCTCCGGAAATTTCTCAAACTTTGAGCATTTAGAAAGATCAAGAGTTGGAAGAGATTCCCAGTTAGCAATACCTGTTGGGAGTTCTTTAATAGCAGTATTGGTTAAAACAAGCCGCTGTAAACTTTTCATTTTTGCTCCATTCTCCGAAAATTTCTCAAACTCAAAACAATTAGAGAGATCAAGAATCTCAACAGATTCTAAGTCAATGCTGCTTGGAAGTTCTCTAATAGCAGTCTTGCACAAATATAGAAGCCGTAAACTTCTCATATTTTGTTGGTTCACCAGACATTTCTCTAAGTTTGAGAGTCCACAAGGATAAAGATCCCAATTGCAAAAGCTTGAACATTTGGAGAGATCGAGAAATTCAAGAGATTCCAATTTGCTAATGCTACTTGGCAAACCCTTGAGCTTATGACACCGCCTCAAATTTAAGGTAGTAAGCTTCTTGAGATCTCCAACAGATGGGTGAATATCAATCAAGCTTACACAACCGTTAAGAATTAGTCTCTCCAAATTTGACAGGCTTGAGAATTTTGGCATTTGATCGAGCTTCTTTGAGTAACTTAGATCAATGACCTTTAAACTTTCAAGATACTGCACCTAAAGAAAATAGTTTCAATAAAAGAAATAACTATTAGTAATTTTAAAATCAATATAAAGCAAAAGAAATCATTATTAAATGATAATAATACCTCATTCTCTGGCCATAGTTGTTTTATGTTGCTACACTTCAAGTGAAGTTCAACAAGGTTCTCTCCATCAAAATTTGATGGTAAAGAATCTAAAGGATACCCATGCCAATAAAGATACCTTAACTCATAAGAAGGAATTTTAAAATCTAGGCCAAGTTGCATTTTAGAAGCAATTTTCATTACAGAATAATGATAATCCTTACAAGCCATTATATCTTCTCCCTCTTCCTCAATGTCCTCATAAAAAGAATAATGATCTAGATTGACATTTGAATGAACTTTGAGCAATCGAAGACTAGTCATCTTTGAGAAAACATTTGAATTGAAGCGTACTCTTTTTAACTTAGACAAGTCCAAGTTAATTGTTTCAACTCCTTTTATTCCCTGAAAAATAACAAGGATAAGGCAAACATAAATATAAACTAACTCAACTTATATGGATATATCTTTAACTAGAGCTTAAGTGAATTTATGCATTAGGCTCTTACCTCATATGTTGTAAGCGCACGGTTAATATCATGGGGATCCCACAATCTGCTCCATTTGTTTGGCTCATCAGGAAATTTTTCACGAACAATTTCCCAGCCCATACGTTGTATCAAATCATGCATACGTATTTGGTTGTATGGGAGAGTTATAAGACACTTATCAATTAGATTTTTTATTCCAATTTCTGTAGGGAAATCACAAGCATCTAATATTCTTGACACAAAATCTCTACCTTCACCGTTAAAAAAACATGCAACATCAAGAAATATGCTTTTTTCTGTACGATCTAATCCATCATAGCTTCGTTTAAGCACATTGTGAATTTCCGCTTCAGGTTCTCTGTCCAATTTACGCAATTCACTTTCCCATTCAGGTATTGTCTTGTTGAATAAGAGAGAACCTAGAACTTTTAGAGCTAATGGAAGCCCTTGACAATAGCCTACAACACGACATGCGAGGTTTCTGTAATCTGATTTGGGAAGATTTTGTTTAAAGGCATACAAACTGAAAAGTTCACAAGCTTCTTCAGGATTCAAACCTCAACCTCATATAAGTCATCCACTTCTTGTACAGCTAACACATGTTTATTTCTAGTTGTTATGATGACACTACTTCCTTCTCCAAGACATTCACAATGTCTAAGTAGAGCTTTTAATTGATTTTGATCACCAACATCATCAAGAACGATAAAAACCCTTTTAGATGAGAGAATGATTTTTATCATACTTGCTCCTTGGTCAACATTGTTTATATTTTGACTTCCCTCTCCCTTTAGGATATCATCAAGAAGTTGACGTTGCAATTGACATAAACCTTCGGTATTGGGAACCTCTCCAATACTTTCGAGAAAGCTCATATATTCAAATTCACAAGAAAGTTCATTATAAACAACTTTTGCGATTGTTGTCTTACCTATCCCACCAACTCCACATATCCCAACAATACGAACATCACTTGATTCCATATGCAATCGCAAAATCATCTCTTTTACACGGGAACCTATACCAACTAAATTGGCACCAACATCAAGCCTCTTACATTTCAATTGACGGAATATGCTATTAGTTATTTCTTTAATTTGATTGGACTCATACCTGCCAATTATAAAAGGACAACATGTTAAGCAATGAGCCACAATTGTAAATAAAACACATTAAATTTGACATCTTTACGAGAAATAAATTAAAGTAGAATAGAATATATTAAAGATATTAGTTCATTTACATTTTTAGGACATTTTTCTTTGTATCAAGTATGCATGAGAAAAAAAATTAAAACATGAATTTTGTTAAAATAGAAATTTAGTGCCATAATGGAGGACAATGATTATGAATCGAGATATTACTTTATCATTCATGCACATTTCAAAAACTCTTTAACAGCCCATGGCAATTAGAAACCTTGTAGGAGCAAATATTTTTTTCTTTGACATTCGTTGTATACCTTGTAATGCATGAAGCCTCATTGTAGATATAGTACTCAACCTCTTAATATAAGAAGTTTTAGATTAAAAACCCCATGTTCAATTCCTCAAGCTTCAAAACTTATTTATCCCACAACATCATCACCTTATTATTCATTTATATGATAAAAATTAAAAATTAAAGGCTTGTAAACAAGTTATTCATTTGTATTTTATTTTGAGTTGAGTTGATTTCCTTTAGCATCATCTATAAAGAATTAACTTCCTAACCTATGTTCTTTATTGTCTATATATATACACACACAAACTCTCTGGGAAGTTGAATACCTACTAAACAATTTACGTTACTGTAGACCCCCCCCCCCCCCGGTTGGTTAGGACCCCAAGGCAAAGTATGGTTTTTATTATTTTTTATTATGAGAGTGGGTGAGATGGGAAAGAATGGAGGTGGGGGTTGTTGGTGGCAGGAAGGGTGGCAGAGAACAAGGGGCAGGGAAAGAAAAAAAAAAGAAAAGAAAAGGAGGAGTTACACAGGAGGGGGGGTCCGGAGCTTGAGCGGGGGGTTTTTTTTTGAAGAAGTGACAAGAGAGGGATTTTTGTGGGAGGATAGAGGGGGGCGTCTCAAGCTGAGTTGAGGAGAAGCTGCTACTGGAGAGAGGTATTTCCAGGTACGATTACTAAGGCTCCATGTTCTCCTATTTTCAGATTGTTTCCTTTTGGTTTCTGCATATTATTTTGTTGGCTGAATCTGAATATCAGAAACCATCATGTTATTGTTGAGCCTGAGATTGTTTTTATGCCTCCACTGTTTGGGTTATGCTCTGGTTTCTTTGTCTCTGTTTTATACCAGATTTGCAGCATTTAGAGGTATTATTTACATTCCTATTTTGGACCCCATTGTGAGGTTTATGTACATTGGCTCTCAAGTTCACTGGTAACTCATGAAGTACAGATTCACTTATTGACCCAATGATTTATGTTTATGTCTTGTTTCTATGGTTGTTATTTTTGCTGTGATTTTCCTATGTTCCTGTTGACTGTCCATGGTGTGCATCAAGTGGTGCGCTTCCACCTAGGGCTGCTCTGATTTGTTGGATAACATACCATTAATTCGAGGAGCTGTGAAAAGAAAAGAAATTTGGATCAGTTACAAAATGTTTTGAAAAGGCTAGTTACAATTGGGTTGAAGTTCCAGGGCATGTAAGTTGCTCCATGTCTAGGAATTATTATATGGCAGGAGGACTTTTGGTGGGCCATATTGGGGCATACATGCCCATTTTCCTTTTTTAAAAGCCTTTACGCTCACACGTTTCCACCAATCTTTTTTTTTTAATAAAAAATCAACTTTCAAAATTCTTGATTTTCAATCACTTCAATCTTTAAATTAATTTTTCAAAAATTCAATCTTCAAATGACACTTCAAAATTCAGTTTTTTTTAACGTTTAATTCCAATTTTCTGAAAATTCCAATATTCACATTAATTTATTTAATTATTATTATTATTTTATTTATTCATTCAAAAATTCCATTTTAAAACAATTTATTGAAATTTTCGACTTTTCGATTTTAATTTCTAATTCCAATATTTCCATTAATCTGTTTAATTATTTTATTCTATTTATTTATTCTAAAATTCCATTTTAAACAATTCATTAAAATTTCTGATTACCGAATTAAATTCCAAAAATTCCAATATTTCCATTAATCTATTTAATTATTTTATTCTATTTATTTATTCTAAAATTCCATTTTAAACAATTCATTAAAATTTCTGATTACCGAATTAAATTCCAAAAATTCCAATATTTCCATTAATCTATTTAATTATTTTATTCTATTTATTTATTCTAAAATTCCATTTTAAACAATTCATTAAAATTTCCGACTTCCGAATTAAATTTTTATTTCTGAAAATTCCAATATTCACATTAATTTATTTAATTATTATTATTATTTTATTCATTCCAAAATTCCATTTTAAAACAATTTATTGAAATTTCCGACTTTTCGATTTTAATTTCTAATTCCAATATTTCCATTAATCTATTTAATTATTTTATTTATTTATTTATTCTAAAATCCCATTTTAAACAATTCATTAAAATTTCTGATTACCGAATTAAATTCCAAAAATTCCAATATTTCCATTAATCTATTTAATTATTTTATTCTATTTATTTATTCTAAAATTCCATTTTAAACAATTCATTAAAATTTCTGATTACCGAATTAAATTCCAAAAATTCCAATATTTCCATTAATCTATTTAATTATTTTATTCTATTTATTTATTCTAAAATTCCATTTTAAACAATTCATTAAAATTTCTGATTACCGAATTAAATTCCAAAAATTCCAATATTTCCATTAATCTATTTAATTATTTTATTTTATTTATTTATTCTAAAAATTCCATTTTAAACAATTCATTAAAACTTTCGATTTCTATTTCTGAAAATTCCAATATTTCCATTAATCTATTTAATTATTATTATTTTAGTTATTTTGAAATTCCATTTTAAACAATTCTTCAAAATTCCAATTTCTGAACTTAATTTCCAATTTCCAAAATTCTAATTTCTTCTAAATTTAATTTCCAAAATTCCAATTATTATATTTAATTCCTAATACTCAAATTTTCAAACAAATTTCAAAAATCCGGTCTTCACTCGAACAATCTTAATTCCATTCCGGTTTTCAAATAATCTTTTGTTCCTCTTGACTTTATATAAGCATGAATGTCATTTTCATAATTTCAGAATAATGGAATTTGTGAGATTAATTCGTGCAAGATCAATCGAGCTTTGGTGGGGGCCCCACATAAGTGAATTTATAATTGATTGATTTAATTGCCATGAATGATAGATTTTATTATGCCCTGTGATATATCTCGTGATTGTTATTATGCACTAACCTCCTTTCTTGATAGCGCATGGTGGCTCGTTGCCCAGGTACGCATCCACATCCGCTCAGGTCATTTTCTGTATGCATGTTTAGATTCTCGCATGTGCATGATCACTCTGAGTATTCATTGATTCCCTCATCAATTGCCATGATTGCTTCATTTTATTAGTAGAGACCCGACTTTAGGGACTTAAAGGGGTGCTACGGTTTGTACCGTACCTTCCCGATAAGTAACCTGACCCCCGAACCCGATCCGGTTTTTCCCGCAGACCACCTTTTCCAAAATAAGGAGTCACACTTAGGGTTTTTCTTTCTTATTTTGTTTACCCTTTTAAAAATAAAACAAAAATAAGTGGCGACTCCAAGTCATTTTCTTAATCAAATAAAATCAATTTTTCAAAAATAAAAATCGAGCTCGCCATCGAGTGGGAAACGCATTGAGCCGAAATGCGGGGTCCACAAAATGGCGACTCCACTGGGGACGACTAGAGGGTTAAACTTGAACTTAGGATGAAGCAAATGTGGCGTTTGATAGGTCGATCAGTGGGTACCTTTCTTGTGATTGCACATTTAGAGTTTTTGATATCATTGGAGACATGCATGGATATTATATTCATTTGGGCTTTGACATGCTGATTGATTATCTTGATTGGGGCTTCCGATGCCATGATTTTTTTTTGTGCTTCATCGCTATATTTGTTTGAGACATTGACATGTTGGACTGTTGTTGATTGTTTATCTTACCTTGCTTAGCATAGTGACCCTAATTTTGCCATGTTTGTTCTGATCACCTCACATGTATAGACTTGCCATTGTATATCACTTGATTTGACATGATTGATTCTCTCGATTATATATTATCTTGATTATCATGGAGCATGCTATCATTTGCCAGATATTCTTCTCGATTAGCTTGTGTGTAGATTTGGGTGATATATACCTGTTTTGCATGACTGTCTGTTGCATGACACCTCTCATTCTGATGTGACTGCGTGAGTTGCATGTCTATGTGGGACACACACTTATCCCCTTATCTCCAAATCCTTAGTCTCGGTCGACATCATTTTCCTTGGTCTCATATTTGATACGGGTTTGTTTGCTTTGTTTGCTCTTCGACCGAGCTAGTGATTAGGAGTAGGGTCTAGCGACAGGCTATATCGATGCACGGGAGCATTCTGGAGGTGGTCGACATATTGATGCTGATTGGAGTCCGAACTTTGAAGACCTGTATAGCCCAGAGCTAGATTTCAGGGATATTTGTGTAGCCAGTGTGTTTCCTTTCTGTTTTAGCTTCCTAGGATTATCGGATGCACCCACACCATTCACTGTGCACTCTAGTTGACCGTTGAGCGTTGAGAGTTTGAGAGGTTTCACCATAGGACACCCCCTGGGATGTCGAGGTAGTGCATGTGTGGAGGTGATGACCACCTTGCATGGAAGCGCCCCGTCTCTTTGGAGGCGTGCAGAGGGTTGCGTACCACCGGAGGGTATGATCGCTTCTGCTAGGAATCTTTAAAGTCCACCCATATCCGTTTAGAGCCACCTTCACCTTGTAGGATTGAGCTATAGATCCTTTGATTAGGATTCCTTCCTCACACGTGGGTGCATCTGAGAGCCTTCAGAGCCTCTGTAGTCACAGTTTGGATTTGTTACTTCTTCTTTTTTTTAGTCTCCATTTGAGAGTGCTCAGAGATCGGTTTGAGTTTGAGTATCAGTCGGATCACCTTTATTGTGTCACCTTGGATTACGTTTTTCGCTCGATGGGCTTGTCATGTTTTTCCTTAGGGCTTTCGTTTTTCTTTCTTGGCTCGACACATCCTTTCACTTTGCTGACACTTACTTGATACTTCGAGATATGTTCATCGATCATGATCATCTTATTTTAGCATTGTACACCTATCACGAGCCCGATACCTCATTCTTTGTTTGATCCTTGATTCAATTTTCGACTCGATGCTCATATTTTCATTACGGAAAGGTGAAAGGCACGTTTTCATGTTCACACTTTTTTTCGAGAGAGTCGCCTTGATCACCTTATTATTTTTCTCTTATGGAGCTCGAGTTGAAGGTTGATTCAAGGATATGTGGTTATAGATGGAGTATTGATCTTGTGATAGCGTGTTTTTTTTCACACCTCTTTTATCTCGGATCATTGATAGGAATTCTCTGGTCACATTTGTAGCCATCTCACAGTGGACACCTTTATGACTCTAAAGTTTTCGTCATACATCCAGATTTCGGATTGCCATCTCAGGACCATGTGCTTGCATGTTGTATTGTTGTATTTTAGAGTTTTATCTCGTGTCCTTCATATGTTTTGTTTGCATTGTAGGGAGTCAGTTTAGGAGTCGTTTGAGTCTGGAGTCACATTCTTGGAGGAGAGTTGGAGGACGATTGATCAGAGCAGATTCATATCCGAGTTCAGACAGTTCAGTTGAGATGTCGGACGAGCTAGCTTCCACACTTGCTTCCTTTCAGGAGTTCATGGTCGGAGTCAGTAGACGCTTGGATCAGATAGAGAGTTCTCGCCAGGATCCTCATCCGGCTGGCATGGTCACTGACGAGACGATTCCTCATGCATCTCAGACAGCACAGACTCGTCCACCTGGGGTTTCACTTGGTACTCCGTTCCATCTGGCAGATCATTATGAGACCATTCCACCACCTACTGTCACAGTGCCACCTCCCATTGTTCCCATTATTGAGGATACTCGTTTAGCCGAGCAGGAGGCCAAGCTTGAGAGGCTTGAGTCCATGATGAGACGGATCAGATTGCAGGACGGGGGTTTGACTTGGGATGACAGAGATGGCATACCGGTGGCTAGCTTGCCCGCCAAGTTTCGCATGCCGGACATCGAGCGTTACAGTGGGATTGGTTGTCCCAAGATCCACTTGAGATTGTTCAGCACGATCATGAGGGCACATGGTATCGATGATGCGCAGTTGGTGGCCCTCTTTCCTATGTCACTTAGTGGAGCAGCTCAGAGGTGGTTTGCTTCGGTTGAGCCTTCGAGACTCCGCACCTGGGGGGATGTGGCTCATGAGTTCCTGACTCAGTTTGCTTTCAGTGCTGATATTGACGTGTCTAGACGAGAGTTGGAGGCCACCAGGCAGAGACCAGACGAGTCTATTTCTTCCTTTGTCACTCGTTGGAGGGCAAAGGTGGCTGGTATGATAGACCGGCCTAAGGAGCAGGATCAGATTGATATGGTTCTTCGGAACCTACAGCCGAGGTTCGCGAGACGTCTTGTGGGCGTCCCATTTCAGGACCTCAAGAGTCTGGTTCAGGCGGCTTTTAGTGTTGAGGAGGCTATTGCTCGAGGATTATGGACAGATACTGCTATTTCCCCTGACAGTAAGGGGAAGAGGCCGATTGGATCATCTACCAGATCTGGAGAGGTTGGTGCTATTAGTTATCAGCACCAGAGGCCCGCGCGTCACTCAGCTTATAGGCTTCCTACAGTCAGAGCTCCTTTCTCTCTTCCACAGTATCAGTATCAGCTGGATTATGCTCAGGAGCCTTACATTGCTCAGACTAGCATGCAGCCGCGACCACCACATCCGAGAGCCGCTACTCACCCACCGCCTAGACCATATGCACAGAGGCCCGCGAGACAGTTCACTCCGTTGGGCATGACTTTGACTAGAGCTTTTGAGAAGCTTAGGGACGCTGGAGTGATTGTTCCTTTGGCGCCGAGGCCTTTGCCCATCCTATTCCTCCTCATTTCCGTTCACATGAGCACTGCTTGTATCATCAGATTCCGGGGCACGATACTGAGCGTTGTTCAGCACTCCATCATGCGATACAGGATTTGATCGATTCAGGGTTGGTCAACTTGGTTGGGCCAAGTGTGACCACCAATCCTCTGCCTACGCATTCTACACATGCAGTTCCTCCTCCTCCTGGTCTTCAATAGATTGATTTGGATGTTGATGGTATCGACGATCGCATAGTATTTTGGGGACATCTCGTGTTGGGGACTTGTTTCAGTTGACATGGGTACATCATTTTGCAGCGGTTTAGCTCAGAGCACCTTTCATTTTGATTTATGGTCGTCGTCAGAGTCGTTCCCGTTCTGTCGAGTCCAGTTTGGTTCAGAGTTGTTGTTTATAGTTCATGCTGGGAGTCTAGTCTTTTGTAGTCCTCTATCGCTTCACACATGATGTACTCGTTTGGTTCATTTAGTGATATGATCTTTTTATTTTGAGTGTGTGTTATTCTCTTTTCTAATGAGTATGTTTTGCATACCTTGCGTTGATGTGTGCTATGCTTTCGATATGAGACATATTTTCACTTATGCATCATGATCACTTTGGCCTGACTTATCATGGAGGATATTGAGCCTATTGGCCTAGGATTAGGAGATTGACCTAGGGAGTTCGAGACTGTGACCCATTTCACCTTCCGTTCAGAGCATTACCATATCCATATTCATACCCTGACTCTATGGACTTGGCGACCTACCCATTTTAAGCCTGACATGACACCACCCTTTGGTACCATCGTACGACTTTACTACCCTCGTTCGCCTTATCATGCTACAGTACCATCGCATTTCCTTTCCATCATTTCCTTGATCTGACTAGGTAGAGTCCGAGATGGTTAGACCCGAGGTGAGCCTTACTCGATGATAGATGGATCGTGATGAGATAGTGGCTTGACCGTTTGGCGATACTGTTGAGATGGAGGGGTTATCATGGAGCATCCAGATTTGAGTCGTTACATGTGATTTGAGAGAGTTGGGATGA
Organism: Vitis riparia; assembly: GCF_004353265.1. Taxonomy (NCBI): domain Eukaryota; kingdom Viridiplantae; phylum Streptophyta; class Magnoliopsida; order Vitales; family Vitaceae; genus Vitis; species Vitis riparia. The sequence goes on along the minus strand of NC_048442.1, from coordinate 8,746,110 downwards.
TTAGAGATGGTGATTTTATGAGATGACGGTGAGTGGCTTGTGATGATAGAGTGAGTTGATTTTCATAGTACATTGATGGTTGTCATGGAGCATCAGTGGGAGTTTTCGCACGATTTCAGAGGAGTCGCCATGACTATGTTGGATGGATGCCAGTTTTTAGTATTGGCCATGTGAGATCTCGAAAGCACGATGTTTGAGGTTTTGGTCAAAGGATGGGTGGCCATCATTTCATGAGCCTATTTACTTTATCACCCTCACATATAGAGTTACCTGTTGCTAGCCCTTTGAGCCTCACACGAGCACATAGCCTTTTCTTTCATCACCTCGTTTACCTATTACACCGGGTTGGGGACCCTATAGTGCTTGCATGCTATGATTGGATACGTCATGAGTTCCAGACCTGACATACATATTCAGGCCTCATTCCTCACTCTTCATTGTGATGTTTTCCTCTTTGACATCATCTCATCACTTTTTCCGACATCACATATCACTACTTGTGATATTCGTTCCGTCTTTTCTCTCATCATTGATTACTCGACATTATCTTGTTTCACCTTGAGTGGTGGTTTTTCACACGTCACTGCATGGAGGATTGTCACATTCTTTCCTATCATTCACCCCACGGGCAGTGGTTCAGAGATGTTATTTTGAGAGGTTGTCTTGTTGGTGAGGATTCATGTTACATTCGTATGTGGAGAGGGTTTGATCATTTGGGTATGTATTTTCATGGGAGTTCATTCATTATTGATCAGAGTATGCGCAAAAAAAAAAAAAAAAAAAAAAAAAAAAAGATAAAAAAAAAGAAAAGATAAAGATAAAATAAAAAAATGATGATAGCGCATTATTCATCGTATCATTCTTCATTGGGCATGTGTATGGACGTGCCAGGTTGCTTCATTGAGTTCATATGATAGAGAGAGTTCGTATGAGAGCTCCTTTCTGGGATTCATCTTGATGTATATTTTGGGTGAGAGTATGAGTCATCCATTCGATTTTTGTGAGAGAGGCGAGCGACCTTTTCTTTAGTATCTCTGGATCCTTGCTCTATCCATCATTCCATCTATTTCAGATGTGACTATTTTCCATGTTTTGATGCAAGTTGACCATCACTCACTTTTCTATCTCTTCGTCTTCTTCTATCTTTATTTTATTCCTCCATTCCACTCTACCTCATTTGATTTCTTTCTTTTCTCATCATGCTTGATGTTTGACTTGGGTTCAGCATCCACACATCATACTTGTTCATTCGATGTGACCATTCATTTATCATCACTTTTCATATGGGGACGCCTAGGTTTGGGACTCATGACGCTTTCTACGCATTGCATCTCATGCACGAGGGGTATGGGGATTATATCATTGGGATCTTTGAGCCTAGTTTCCTTTCATTTCTTTCACCCTATTACCTTGGCCTACGTTACGTCCCGTGTCTGAAGACCACCCTGAGGCCATTACTTCACATTGTGTTTGATGGCTCACACATGGGTAATACTCGAGCTTGGTTGGTGATTATTTCTCGGAGCGTGGTGGATGAGGAGTTGAGATGATGATTTACATTGGGGCATACCTTTCTTATCAGTGATGGATCTTCAGAGGCGGCGTTATCTATACTGGGGCATACCCCGCTCATCGATGACGTTTTCTTTCGGGATGATGTCTTGCACTAAGGCATAGTCAGTTCGCTTCTTCACTTGGATTATGATGTCACTTGGATTATGATGGATTAGCAGTTGTTGGATGACCCTACACTGGGGCATAGCCATTTCAGAGAGCGCTTTTATTGGAGATACAGTCACTCTACTCATTGATGGTTGATTTTTGAGATCACGATTTATTTTGGGGCGTAGCCCTCTCATCGGTGATGGACTTTGATTTATCTTGGAGCATAGTCACTTTAGATGGTTTATACCGGGGCATAGCCAGTTCATTCGTACTCATAGAGCTCGGGGATTCTGATTCATATGGATTATGTTGAGACGTTTCCATTTTTGGCGTCAGGAGTGGAGATCGATTGATTTATTGATATGCACTATGCGTGGTCATTTTTAGCAATTGTTGACTTGGATGCACTGATTTACATTGGGGCATAGCCGGGATGGAGGTCATTTTTCATTGGAGCATCGCCACCCTATTGGATCCCGTACACTGGGGCATATCCATCTTTTGGAGAGAGATCAGATTGGTTCTTTACATTGGACTATTTCATATTGTCCTCATTACATACTGGGGCATAGCCACCTAGTTGGATGTTTCGACACCGAGATTTGACTTTCTGTTTGTGATTGCTGTTTCCGATGGATTATAGAGTTATTGACGCCTTGGGTCTAGTCTTCTTGGCATACTTGGATGATCTTGGATATCTCCCTACCTTTCATTTCATACTCAGACATTTCACCCTTGATACTCTCATGCCTTCTATCATACCAGAGCCTGATCATTACCTTATTTTATCCTACACATCCCATCGTGACACATGACCTCACCCTTTTCTCGATTAGGAGGAGATGTAGATCAGTCCTCGATCACCTTGGTTGTGTTTTCATACATCTTTTGGACTTTAGGTTCAACATCTTCCATGATGGCAGGGCCTAACAGATTGTTGACTTATTAGTGACGATGTTTTCATTTTGATAGTTGGCATGTTGAGTGTTGATTTGCTTGCTCTTTTCATTTTGAGCACTGGTCATCATTATTGTTGTTATTCATCAGTTAGTTTTGTTTTGTCAGCATGGTGTCACGATACATGGTCCTGTTTGGCATTACCTATTTGAGGTTGGACATTTTCATTACATGATGGATGAGCATATTTCAGAGTACAGTAGTTTTGAGGCATTTTGCATCTCTGTCTGTTCATCATTGCATACTGGGGCATACCCCCTTCTCTGAGAGCATTAGACCTTCCATAGGTTTCATTCACTTTTCGATCTAGTTGTTAACCTCTGCGAGTCACATACTGGGGCATACCCTCCTTCCTTGGATCACTAGACCTTCCACATGTTTCATTCACTTTTGGATCTAGTTGTTGACTCCCTTGAGTTGCATACTGGTGCATACCCCCATTCCCTAGGATCATTGGACCTTCCATAGGTCTCATTCACTTTTTGGTCTAGTTGTTGACCCTCACCGTTACATATTGGGGCATTCCCCCTCCTCTCAGAGCACCGAACTTTTCATAGGTTTCATTCACCTTTTTGACCTAGTTATTAACCCCTGCGAGTTGCATACTGGGGCATACCCTCCTTTTCTAGCCTTCTTTAGGATCATCGGACCTTTCACTTGCTTCACTATTTTTTGACCTAGTTGTCGATCCTCATGAGTTGTCATACTAGGGCATATCCCCTCCTTCCGAATTTGCTTGCATCGTTATCCTGGATATCCTTTGGCTTTGGGCCACTTGATTAGATCACCATCATGTCAGTTTAGTTTTTGGACCGCACCTATATCGATCGGTCATTATCGTGTCAGTTTGAGTCGGGGCCGCACCTATATCGATCGGCCATCTCATTATCATGTCAGTTCAGTTTCTGGGACCGCACCTATATCGATCAGTCATTATCGTGTCAGTTTGAGTCAGGGCCGCACCCATATCGATCGGCCATCTCCTTGTCATGTCAGTTCAGTTTCTGGGACCGCACCCATATCGATCGGTCATTATCGTGTCAGTTTGAGTCGGGGCCGCACCTATATCGATCGGCCATCTCCTTGTCATGTCAGTTCAGTTTCTAGGACCGCACCTATATCGATCGGTCATTATCGTGTCAGTCTGAGTCGGGACCGCACCTATATCGATCGGTCATTATTGTGTCAGTTTGAGTCGGGGCCGCACCTATATCGATCGGCCATGTCCCTGTCATGTCAGTTTTCGAGTCGGGACCGCACCTATATCGATCGGTCATCTCCCTCTCATGTCAGTTTTCGAGTCGGGGCCGCACCTATATCGATCGGCCATCTCCCTGTCATGTCAGTTTTCGAGTCGAGACCGCACCTATATCGATCGGCCATCTCCTTGTCATGTCAGTTTGTGTTTCTAGGACCGCACCTATATCGATCGGTCATTATCGTGTCAGTTTGAGTCGGGGCCGCACCTATATCGATCGGCCATCTCCTTGTCATGACAGTTCAGTTTCTGGGACCGCACCTATATCGATCGGTCATCATCCTATCAGTTTGAGTTCGAGTCGGGGCCGCACCTATATCGATCGGCCATCTCCCTATCATGTCAGTTTTCGAGTCGGGACCGCACCTATATCGATCGGTCATCATCCTATCAGTTTGAGTTCGAGTCGGGGCCGCACCTATATCGATCGGCCATCTCCCTGTCATGTCAGTTTTCGAGTCGGGACCACACCTATATCGATCGATCATCTCTCTCTCATGTCAGTTTTCGAGTCCGGACCGCACCTATATCGATCGGTCATCATCCTATCAGTTTGAGTTCGAGTCGGGGCCGCACCTATATTGATCGGCCATCTCCCTGTCATGTCAGTTTTCGAGTCGGGACCGCACCTATATCGATCGGTCATCATCCTATCAGTTTGTGTTTCTGGGACCGCACCTATATCGATCGGCCATCTCCCTGTCATGTCAGTTTTCGAGTCGGGACCGTACCTATATCAATCGGTCATTCGTCATGTCAGTCTGAGTCGGGGCCGCACCTATATCGATCGGTCATCTTCCTATCACTTCAGTTCGATTCGGGACCGCACCTATATCAATCGGTCATTCGTCGTGTCAGTCTGAGTCGGGGCCGCACCTATATCGATCGGTCATCTTCCTATCAGTTTCAGTTCGAGTCGAGACCGCACCTATATCAATCGGTCATTCGTCGTGTCAGTCTGAGTCGGGGCCGCACCCATATCAATCGGCCATCTTCCTATCAGTTCAGTTTCTGGGACCGCGCCTATATCGATCGGTCATTTTCATTCATCGTGTCAGTTCGAGTTCTGTTTGAGTCGGGGCTGCACCTATATCGATCGGCCATTTTCCTATCAGTTTGTGTTTAGTTTGAGTCGGGACCGCACCCATATAGATCGGTCATTCGTTCTTCCTATCAGGTCAGTTCAACGTCCAGATCTTTGTTTCAGTATGACATTTAGAGTCACTTTCCTCACCTGGCTACTCTGGAGCTTATTGCTTATTCATATGGCTCTTCTAGATTTCCCCTTTCACTACACATGGCATAGTTCTTTGAGTTCGTGACGCATACTTTTTTTCATGTTGTTGGGCACCCTACACCTAGTCTTCTCATGTAGTCCACATAGGGCAGTCTCCTTTAGACGCGTTTTATCCGTACTCTAAGGTGGTTCGACCATTATTCATCTTTGACATCGATCTTTGAGTCACTTTTGGAGACGTCTTAGAGGGAGCTTGGATCCTTAGTGTGGCTGCGGTGGCGGTTTGAGACATCATTTCCTTTTAGGATCAGAGCCTCGTTGTTCATCTATTAGTCTGAGTGAGTTTATATCTCACTACTGTCCCTATGGGGGTCTCCTTGATTCTTCGGTAGAGTCCACTTCATTACACTCACTTTTCACACTTACTTTTCACTCTAGTGTTCATATTCCTTACACTCGTGAGCTCTACCGAAGAGGGGCATATTTGTAGACCCCCCCCCCCCCGGTTGGTTAGGACCCCAAGGCAAAGTATGGTTTTTATTATTTTTTATTATGAGAGTGGGTGAGATGGGAAAGAATGGAGGTGGGGGTTGTTGGTGGCAGGAAGGGTGGCAGAGAACAAGGGGCAGGGAAAGAAAAAAAAAAGAAAAGAAAAGGAGGAGTTACACAGGAGGGGGGGTCCAGAGCTTGAGCGGGGGGTTTTTTTTTGAAGAAGTGACAAGAGAGGGATTTTTGTGGGAGGATAGAGGGGGGCGTCTCAAGCTGAGTTGAGGAGAAGCTGCTACTGGAGAGAGGTATTTCCAGGTACGATTACTAAGGCTCCATGTTCTCCTATTTTCAGATTGTTTCCTTTTGGTTTCTGCATATTATTTTGTTGGCTGAATCTGAATATCAGAAACCATCATGTTATTGTTGAGCCTGAGATTGTTTTTATGCCTCCACTGTTTGGGTTATGCTCTGGTTTCTTTGTCTCTGTTTTATACCAGATTTGCAGCATTTAGAGGTATTATTTACATTCCTATTTTGGACCCCATTGTGAGGTTTATGTACATTGGCTCTCAAGTTCACTGGTAACTCATGAAGTACAGATTCACTTATTGACCCAATGATTTATGTTTATGTCTTGTTTCTATGGTTGTTATTTTTGCTGTGATTTTCCTATGTTCCTGTTGACTGTCCATGGTGTGCATCAAGTGGTGCGCTTCCACCTAGGGCTGCTCTGATTTGTTGGATAACATACCATTAATTCGAGGAGCTGTGAAAAGAAAAGAAATTTGGATCAGTTACAAAATGTTTTGAAAAGGCTAGTTACAATTGGGTTGAAGTTCCAGGGCATGTAAGTTGCTCCATGTCTAGGAATTATTATATGGCAGGAGGACTTTTGGTGGGCCATATTGGGGCATACATGCCCATTTTCCTTTTTTTAAAAGCCTTTACGCTCACACGTTTCCACCAATCTTTTTTTTTTAATAAAAAAATCAACTTTCAAAATTCTTGATTTTCAATAACTTCAATCTTTAAATTAATTTTTCAAAAATTCAATCTTCAAATGACACTTCAAAATTCAGTTTTTTTTAACGTTTAATTCCAATTTTCTGAAAATTCCAATATTCACATTAATTTATTTAATTATTATTATTATTTTATTTATTCCTTCAAAAATTCCATTTTAAAACAATTTATTGAAATTTTCGACTTTTCGATTTTAATTTCTAATTCCAATATTTCCATTAATCTGTTTAATTATTTTATTCTATTTATTTATTCTAAAATTCCATTTTAAACAATTCATTAAAATTTCTGATTACCGAATTAAATTCCAAAAATTCCAATATTTCCATTAATCTATTTAATTATTTTATTCTATTTATTTATTCTAAAATTCCATTTTAAACAATTCATTAAAATTTCTGATTACCGAATTAAATTCCAAAAATTCCAATATTTCCATTAATCTATTTAATTATTTTATTCTATTTATTTATTCTAAAATTCCATTTTAAACAATTCATTAAAATTTCCGACTTCCGAATTAAATTTTTATTTCTGAAAATTCCAATATTCACATTAATTTATTTAATTATTATTATTATTTTATTCATTCCAAAATTCCATTTTAAAACAATTTATTGAAATTTCCGACTTTTCGATTTTAATTTCTAATTCCAATATTTCCATTAATCTATTTAATTATTTTATTTTATTTATTTATTCTAAAATCCCATTTTAAACAATTCATTAAAATTTCTGATTACCGAATTAAATTCCAAAAATTCCAATATTTCCATTAATCTATTTAATTATTTTATTATATTTATTTATTCTAAAATTCCATTTTAAACAATTCATTAAAATTTCTGATTACCGAATTAAATTCCAAAAATTCCAATATTTCCATTAATCTATTTAATTATTTTATTCTATTTATTTATTCTAAAATTCCATTTTAAACAATTCATTAAAATTTCTGATTACCGAATTAAATTCCAAAATTCCAATATTTCCATTAATCTATTTAATTATTTTATTTTATTTATTTATTCTAAAAATTCCATTTTAAACAATTCATTAAAACTTTCGATTTCTATTTCTGAAAATTCCAATATTTCCATTAATCTATTTAATTATTATTATTTTAGTTATTTTGAAATTCCATTTTAAACAATTCTTCAAAATTCCAATTTCTGAACTTAATTTCCAATTTCCAAAATTCTAATTTCTTCTAAATTTAATTTCCAAAATTCCAATTATTATATTTAATTCCTAATACTCCAATTTTCAAACAAATTTCAAAAATCCGGTCTTCACTCGAACAATCTTAATTCCATTCCGGTTTTCAAATAATCTTTTGTTCCTCTTGACTTTATATAAGCATGAATGTCATTTTCATAATTTCAGAATAATGGAATTTGTGAGATTAATTCGTGCAAGATCAATCGGGCTTTGGTGGGAGCCCCACATAAGTGAATTTATAATTGATTGATTTAATTGTCATGAATGATAGATTTTATTATGCCCTGTGATATATCTCGTGATTGTTATTATGCACTAACCTCCTTTCTTGATAGCGCATGGTGGCTCGTTGCCCAGGTACGCATCCACATCCGCTCAGGTCATTTTCTGTATGCATGTTTAGATTCTCGCATGTGCATGATCACTCTGAGTATTCATTGATTCCCTCATCAATTGCCATGATTGCTTCATTTTATTAGTAGAGACCCGACTTTAGGGACTTAAAGGGGTGCTACGGTTTGTACCGTACCTTCCCGATAAGTAACCTGACCCCCGAACCCGATCCGGTTTTTCCCGCAGACCACCTTTTCCAAAATAAGGAGTCACACTTAGGGTTTTTCTTTCTTATTTTGTTTACCCTTTTAAAAATAAAACAAAAATAAGTGGCGACTCCAAGTCATTTTCTTAATTAAATAAAATCAATTTTTCAAAAATAAAAATCGAGCTCGCCATCGAGTGGGAAACGCATTGAGCCGAAATGCGGGGTCCACAGTTACATAATTTTGTTATTGGTAGTTGTTACATAATTAATCAAACTATTTGATCAACTTGTTCTCAAATAAAATTGGTTAAATAATTTTGTTGCTTGTTACTTGTTACTTAATTAATCAAATTATTTTTAGAATTTGATTAAGTTGTTCTATTGATACACAAGAGATTGGTTAATTGAAATTTTTGGAGCTCGTTAATAGATAGTAATAGTCATTAATTTTATTGTTACTTGTTATATAATTATTCACACAAAATTTCAAATAAATTGATTAATTTTTGTAACATTAATGCGGATTGAATCTTGAAAATTGAAAAATTAGTAATAAATTTTGATTAAATTATTTTAGATATAGATTCTCATAAATTGATCTAAAATAGTAAAACTCATTAATTGGGTTTTAATAAGTTCATTCTACCATTTATCATAAATTCTAACTCAATATAATTGTTACTCTACTATTCTTTTTATACTAATGTCATTGCAACTACTATAAACAACAACAAAAAACAATAATATTAGTAATAAACGACAATAATAACAATAATATTAATAATTTAATTTGTAAATAAAACCCACTAATGAATGAAAAGTGAAAGAAACTTAAATTGCATGCCCATTAAATTAATATAGATGTCATCCATATAAATTGACTGCTTATTTGGTCAAATCAATACTCGAATTTCCTATTTTCTCCTTATTCATGACACATAGTCGGCTGCCCAAATGATGTACTTGAATAAAACCAACTTATAAAGCCCTAGAAAGCAATAGTTTATTTTTATTTTGAGCAAACAAATATATGCCCGTTGTTCTAATATGTTAACAACCTCAAGTAATGTTACAGTTTGTTTGGGAAGTATAAAATGTGTCTTTATAAAAATAAAAAAATAAAAAAATAAAAATTAAGGCGTTTGATAAAGAATTTAGAATTACTTATAAAAAGTAAAAAAAAAAAAAAAACACTTATAGTAATTCTTTGAGAAATACTTGATAATTTTCCCAAAAATATTTTAAAAAAAAACTTTTACTAAAAGCATTTAAATAGAATTGTCTGCTAAAAACACTCTAAAAATACTTTTAGAAAGTACTTATAGTCTAAAAAATGTTTTTGAAGAAAAAATAAAATTAACAAAATTTTGAAATTACTATAAAAAAGGTTAGAAAAAACAAATTCGTGGAAAAGAAAGCTAATTTTCTAAAAAAACACTTATACTGAGAACATTTCCTATAAAAGAATATCAAACACATGTACACATAAAAGACTTCAACTAAAAGCGTTTTGAGGAGAATTTGTGCTGAAGTAGTAGACCTCCAAATAAAAAAATTTGAGCTTATGTATTTTTATAAATATTTCAATCAACATCATCACTCTATAAATGCAAAACTAATCATTCCTATACTTACAAATAGTTGAAAAGAAATTAAAGTTACCCATCTAGTATATGCCATCCAGAAAGATTGGCTGCTTCCGTCAAGGCCGTCCTCCACCTTGGTATCTTGTCCTTCCAGTTTTCTTCATAACCGGCAAAGGCCTCTCCAAAACTACCTTCTTGCTTTCGTACATGGGATGGATCCACATGATAGAAAATTGGGAAAACAACATGTGCCGGATCTTTCTGGCACTCCATGATCTTTACCAACTCATCCAAACACCATCTCGAATGAGCATAGTTTTCAGAGAAAACAATTACGGAAGACCTTGATTCTTCAATGGCTTTCAAGAGTTCTGGAGCAATCGCTTCTCCTCTCCTGAGTTTATCGTCTCTGAAGGTGTGAATCCCTCTCCTACCCAAAGCACTGTAGAGGTGATCAGTGAAATTATAGCGGGTGTCTTCGCCTCTAAAACTCAAGAAAACATCATAAGTACTTGTTCGAGGGATGGCAGGAGTAGAAGAAGAAGAAGAAGAGGCTCTGAAGTAGCTTGTGGAAGCCATTCTGGGTTTCTATCTCAAAACTACAAAGACAGTTTAGAGGGGTTGATTTCCCTTCAGGATAGTGAGTGAATGAGGAGATTGTGCAACCCTAACTTAAAATCTAAGAAATTGGGAAGGCGCCTTCCAGGAAGTGAAGAGGAAAGTTAGGGACAGCTCTGTGTCTCTCGGGTCATTCAATCTTGAATTAAAGCAGCTGACCAACTCTCTCTCTCTCTCTCGGGCCATTCAATCGTCATCATTACGCTCCTCTACTTCACCTCCCCACCAAGTTTTTCATTTTATTTAATATTTTATTTTTTCTTTAAGCACATAAAAAAATATTAATAAAAAGTTAAAGTAGACAGAAACTATATGTGCTGGCCCACAATATGAAAATGAAAATATATTAAAAGAAAGAGGAATGGATTGATATATTTATTTTAAAGATGAATCTTATTATTATTATTGATAATATTATAATTTATAATAAATAAATAAAAATAAACTAAAATAAAAGGAAATGATTTTATTAACTTGAACTAGTCCATTTATATTGGAAGAGCTTTATCTTTGAAGTACAAATATTTTTGGAAGAAGGAAGAATAAAAATGTAACCATTAATTCTAATAAAAATCGTGATAATATTCTAAAGAGATTATTATTAAAATAAAATTTGAAATATTAAATATTAGAAAATAATCTTTTTTATACGCATATATCTAAATATAATTAAAAAATAATTTAAATCTAAATTAAAAATACTTTTATTAAAAATTAATTCATGTTATGAATGATTTAAGAGATATCAAATATTTAAAAAAAAATCAGTAAAATTATTATTTTTTTAAAATAAAATGAATTTTCACATGAAAATCAATCCAAGAAATAAAATGAATAAATTAAAAAAAAAAAAAAAACTTTATAAGACATCCTGTGAGTATAGAAAAGCATGTGAAAGTAGGTAAAGTAGGTAGAATATAAAAAAGGACATTACAATATAAAAAGTTGGGAAGACAGGTAGCTTCCTATGGCTTTCGGAAAACTGACAAGGAAAATTAAGGATAACTCTCTCTCTATTGACTTAGATATTTGTAGACCCCTTTAGTGGTGAGACCCATGCTTGCTACAGATGAAGAGGGTCAGAGACCCATGCTTGCTGATGTGATGAACAGGAAATGTAGAGACATACAGATGAAGAGGGTTAGACGCCCCATGCTTGCTGATGTGATGAACAGGAAATGGAGGGTTGGCATGCTAAAGAAGACATCAACAGAGGAACAAAAGGAGGAGACTGGGACAGAGGGGTACAGGGATCTTGGGGAAAAATGAGCCCGGTGGCCGCAAAGGGAGGACAGGTATTTTCCGGTATCACCATTTATAGCTTTTTCGAGGCTCCCTCATATTTCAATTTCTCCTTGTTTTTGTTCTCCGTGAGCTCAACCCTACTTGTGGAGCTGCTGTGTTTTTGATAATTATCAGTTTGACCTTTAAAGAATTTGTTATATTTTAATGTTTCACCTCAGCAAGCATCTTCTACTTTAATCCATTGGATGTCAGATTCATGAATGAGATAGTAAAACGGGTTTGGCATGCTTGTAAAACGTTTCAGGCTCTATGTTCCTTCCTATTTTCTTTGCTTCTTTGTTTTCGCCATGATGAAGCACTCCATCAGGCTTCGTGCTGAGAAGACTGGAAACCCGGTTTTCCTCTCGTTCCTCTTCTCGTGGGTAATGTGGGTCTGATCTTCACAAAGGGTGATTTGAAGGAGATCGACGAAGAGGTGGCCAAATACAAGGTTGGAGCTCTTGCCCGTGCTGCATTAGTTGCTCATATTGATGTCATTGTCCCACCTGATAACACTGGACTCGACCTTGCCCACACCCGAGCCTCCATCAAACCCATCTCCCCAACCTTTTCCCAACCTCTCCATCAAGGTCACTCTCCATCACCGCTAGCCGTCTATGCTGTCAATAGCACCCCCCACTCATCTTCATGCCCATCTCTCACACATTCTTGAATTCCCATGCAAACAAAGTCCCATGCATGTCGTCACCTTTCCTCTCTCTATCACCACCTTTTCATCTCTCTAAAGCACCTCTCCATTTCGCTCCTTCTATATCTTCCTCTCTGTGGATCCTCTCTCTAAGTTATCAATGGGTACGCGAATCCCATCTCACCAGCCCAGCAATGGCCTTCGCGTGTCTAAGCGACGGGATCAGCACCAGGAGGGGCAGCCGACGATAGGGCCACGTGCAGCACCGATCACCAGAGACAACGTGAAGAGATCCATGGCGGTGTGGGCAGTGGCAGCGCACACGCGCGACGCGGCGGCGAGGCGGCGCGGAGCTTCGGCAGCTTGGACCAGCTTCGAGAACCCCCGGTGACGCCTCTCATCTCCGGTTACTCCGTCGTCGCTGCCTGAAGTGGAGAGGAACATGTGTTTGAACAGCCCAAAGGGAGATGAGAGTGGATTTGGGCTTTAGAGGATGGGTCCCAGCTGAAAGGCCCAGGTTTGTGAAGGCAGTGGATGCTTTGGGCTTGCCCATAGCATCAGATATGGGCTCATTTTTGGAGCCCAAGTCCAAGCCTATGCTGGAGAGGGTGTTTGTATTGGGCTTGCCCATGAAGACTTTGGGCTCAGATTTGAGGTGCATCCTAGACCCAATTCGTGTGGGTGAATGGCTCTATGCCAATCCTTCAAAAAAAAAATCCTAGGTTTAATTTAATACTTCAAAATATTTGCTCAAATCATATTTTCATAATTCGAATTATTATTCTCATATTCATTATTTATTCAAAGTCCAATCTATAAAAGAAAATCAAGTTCACATGTTTTAATTTAATTCTTCAAATACTCTTTTAAATCTCATATTTATCAACTAGAATTATTATCTTATATTCTCCTATCTATCCATGTCAATCCCTCAAAAATCCTAGGTTTTAATTTAATACTTCAAAATACTTGCTTAAATCATATTTTCATAATTCGAATTATTATTCTCATATTCATTATTTATTCAAAGTCCAATCTATAAAAGAAAATCAAGTTCACATGTTTTAATTTAATTCTTCAAATACTCTTTTAAATCTCATATTTATCAACTAGAATTATTATCTTATATTCTCCTATCTATCCAAGCCAATCCCAAAAAAATCCTAGGTTTTAATTTAATACTTCAAAATATTTGCTCAAATCATATTTTCATAATTCGAATTATTATTCTCATATTCATTATTTATTCAAAGTCCAATCTATAAAAGAAAATCAAGTTCACATGTTTTAATTTAATTCTTCAAATACTCTTTTAAATATCATATTTATCAACTAGAATTATTATATTATATTCTCCTATCTATCCATGTCAATCCCTCAAAAATCCTAGGTTTTAATTTAATACTTCAAAATACTTGCTTAAATCATATTTTCATAATTCGAATTATTATTCCCGTATTTATTATTTATTCAAAGTCCAATCTATAAAAGAAAATCAAGTTCACATGTTTTAATTTAATTCTTCAAATACTCTTTTAAATCTCATATTTATCAACTAGAATTATTATCTTATATTCTCCTATCTATCCATGCCAATCCCTAAAAAATCCTAGGTTTTAATTTAATACTTCAAAATACTTGCTTAAATCATATTTTCATAATTCGAATTATTATTCCCGTATTTATTATTTATTCAAAGTCCAATCTATAAAAGAAAATCAAGTTCACATGTTTTAATTTAATTCTTCAAATACTCTTTTAAATATCATATTTATCAACTAGAATTATTATCTTATATTCTCCAATCTATCTATGCCAATCCTTCAAAAATCCTAAGTTTTAATTTAATTCTTCAAATACGTATTTAAATCTTATTTTCATAAATCGAATCATCATCCCGTATTATTAGTTGTTCGAATTCTAATCCCTTAAGAAGATCCCATGCCGTAATTCAGTTTTTCAAATACTCGTTTAAACTTTATGTTCATCAATGGGAATTATTATCCTATACATTCACCTATTTTATTTATACCAATCCTTCAAAAATCTCATGTTTTAATTTAATTCTTCAAATACTTGCTTAAATCACATTTTCATAAATCGAATTATTATCCCATGTTTATTTAGCTATTTAAAATCTAATCCTTCAAAAATCCCCTGTCTTAATTTAGTTTCTTCAAATACTTGTTTAAATCTTATTTTCATCAATTAGGATTATTATCTCATATTCGTCTATTTATTTAGAACCTAGTCCTTCAAAAATCTCTTGTCTTAACTCAAATTTTCAAATCCTAAAAATTCTACAGTTCGTCTAAATTTTATCCTCATTATTCCATGTCTATTCGAAGTCCAATCTTCCGAAAACCCCATGCCTTAATTAAAACTTCAATCCCAAAAATTCTACCATCCATCTTTATTCGCCTAAATATTATTCTCGTTAATTAGTATTATAACCCCCTACCTACCTATTTATTCAAAGTCATATCCTTTAAAAATCCAATGCCCTAATTCAAATTCTCAATTAGAAAAATTCCACTATTCTCCTTTTTATTCGTTTAAACATTATTTTTGTTAATTAGTATCATTATTCCGTGTTTATTTATTTATTTATTTCAATCATTAAAATTCAATTCTTCAAAACCGGATTTTCATATTTAACCTTGAGACTCAAAAATTCCGTCATCCACTTTCATTCATTCAAATATCATCTTTGTTATCATTGTTATAAATTTCACGTTTGCTTATTTCTTTCTTCTAAAAATTCCAATAATTAGAGTCCATTTGTTCAAAGATCCGACTTCCAAACTTAATTTTCAAAATCTCACCATCCACTTTCATTCGTTCGAATATCACTTTTGTCAAAAATCCGATTTTCCAATTCAATTTTTAATCTCACAGACCCCACTATTTGCTATTCATCCGTCCAAATATCATTTTGATTAATTAATAACATTATTCCATACTTACCCATTTATTTCTCTTAAAAATTTCAATCGTTAAAGTCTAATTCTTTAAAATTCCAATTTCTAAATGTAGCTATTTGAAAATCCGATTGTCCTATCTCCGAACTTAATTTTCAGTTTCCCGTGCTTTAATTCCCGTATTTACCCCACTACTTATTATTATCATTATCATTATCATTATCACCTTATGCATTATTTCTATAAATTCTACCTTCAAATGATTTCTAAGATCTCCGATTTTTATACATCAACTTTCATAATTTCTACGTCTCAAATAACTTACGAATCCCTTTCAAAATTTAACTCCTATAATCCTAATTTTCGTAACTTAATTTTTCTTAACAATCCCGAACTTTCAAATAATTCTTCGAAATCCCAATTTTCTTTCAAATTTAATTTCTAAAAGTTCTCATTCTTACATCTAATTCCTAAGAATCCAATTTTCAAATAATCTCTAAGATTCCGATTCTCAATTGAATTTCAAAAATCTAGTTTTCCTTCGAACAATTTTAATCCCTGTTTAGTGATGCATGTGATATGTTTTGTGCTCTATATGGTGTACTAACCCTCTCTATTGATAGCGCATGGTGGCTCGTGGCCCAGGTATGTACCCATTTTCCCTCTAATCGTTGTCTATGCATGTCTCGATTCTTATGTGTGCATGATCATTCAAGATATCCATTGATTTACTCATCAATTGCCACGTCAGCTTCATTTTATTAGTAGAGACCCGACTTTAGGGACTTAGAGGGGTGCTATGGTCTTCACCGTGCCTTCCCGATAAGTAACCTGACCCCCGAGCCCGATCCGATTTTTCGCAGATCACCTTTTCCAAAATAAGGAGTCGCACTTAGGGTTTTCTTTCTTATTTTGTTACCCTTTAAAAATAAAACAAAAATAAGTGGCGACTCCAAGTCAATTCTTTTTAATAAATAAAATCATTTTTAAACCAAAATCGAGCTCACCATCGAGTGAAAAACGCATGAACCGAAATGCGGGGTCCACAATATTCTTTTCTCACTTTTTTCTTTTTCTTATTACCTTCGTTTTTTTTTTTTTTTTCTATTTTCAAGTGGGACACCACCAAGTTTTTTATTTTATTTAACATTTTTTTTCTTCACTATATTCATGCTCTCCTATCTTACTATTATCTTTAATATATTTTGTTATTATTATTATTTTATTTTATTTTCTTCATATATTTTTTAAGCTGCCATCCTTTCATTTGGAAGATTAGAATATTGATGGCAATTTAGTGATTTCATCCGATTCCAAGGCACCTTCCTGTAAAAAGTAAAACTGATTTCTACTTAAGTTTGGGTGCAGTTGGTGGGCCCGAGGCTTCCTCTTTTAAATATTTTATAATCCTACATTTAATACAAGGGCTCGAGCCCAATAACTCTTTTCTCAAATTTGTCGATTCCTTTTTAGAAATGCTTCAAACTTGTTTGCACAATTGTCAATATCTCCTTCAATTACTATGCGAAAATTGTATTTCAATGAACTTTTGAAACATTAGGATATTTTTTTTATGAGGGTATTTAGTAAAATCCTTAAAAAGAGTTTATCTCCTTTTTGTTTTTTGTAAATAACTTTTTTATTTATATAGAATTATAGATAAGAAGTATGCTTAGATAATGATTTTTAATAATTTTTTTTACTATTATGAATAATTATAGAATTCATATAAATAATTCAATTTTTTCTTTACAATTAGAATTTTTTTTGGCGTTTGAAGAGTGAAAAATAAAGAAATTGTAGGGTATAAAATAATTACACTTATTTGAATGAAAATAATAAATTTAAAAAGAAATTCCAATCACATCCTCTTTTCCATTTCCATTTTTTAATTAAAAGAAAAATAAAAAAGATATTCATCACAAACAAATACTAATGATGATAAAATTATTATTTATTAAATATATAAATTAAAATATAAACTTTTTGGTAATCTAAATTATTATTTTTTATTTTTTAAAAATTCAATTTATGAAATGAAATATATATATATATATAGGACAAAAAATAATAATTGTTTTACTTCATTTTCCTAATGAAGATATTGTTCTTTTGATAGATTTGTTGATGACTAATTATCCTCACAACAAAACTAGAAAATACTATCCAACTCTTTTTTTCTTTTCCTTTTTCACTCTAAATAATTTCTGTATTTATATAAAATTATAGATAATGATACATTGATTTCAAAATTCAAATAATTATCTAACTTAAAATTAAAGTTTCTTTTTAATTTAAAACTTACTTATTTTCTAATTACGATATGTGTCACAAAGGTCTATTCTTTTTTTCAATATTCATAAATGTCCCCACTTCCATATTTGGAAGAAAACTATGATTAAAGTATACTTTTTCTTGATTTAATTTTATAAAATTTATAAATCTTATTTGAATAGGTATTTTACTTTTCAAAATTCTACAAATAATAAAATATGCTTGTTTATTTAATAGTAAACAATAAATTAAATTAATTATAATTATATTCATTATGACTAATTAATTTAATAAGAAATAATTAATTACTTATTATGTATGATCTAAACTTTTTATTCCAAATATTAATATTAGAAGATATGTATAGACATATGATAATCCTTCTAATTTCAATATCTTAAAAACAATCATTATATATTTGAATTCATATTTTAATTTATTGATAAAAAAAGAAGAAAAAAATTAATAAGAGCAAATTTATTAAATTATTATAATACTTAACCTCAAATTTAAACAAAGTTAGCTATTAATAAAAATAAATATAGGAAATAAATAAATAATGTATTAATTTATTATAAAACTTGATATAGATTGTATGTCTTTGAATTACAATTTGAAATGTTATGTTTTTTTAAACAAATAATAAAATTTAATCTTATGCTCTCTCTAAGAAAACAAATATGATTTTACCAATTAATATAATTATTTAAATAAATATAAATGTTTTAAAATAAAATCATAAAATAGGTAGATATTAATTGTTTATTAAATAATTATAATAAAATTTATTAAAGAAGAATGGGTTCATCTATTTAGAATTAATAATATATTTATTTTCTAATATTCTATCGATAAAACTTATTATTGACCAATTGTAGTAAACTAAAATAAGAAGAAATGATTTTATTAATTTGAAGTAGTCAATTTAGTATTGGAAGGGCTTTATTTTTAAAGCAAAAAAATAGTTTTATTTTTTGGAAGAAGGAAGAATAAGAAAGTAGCAATTAATTCCAATAAAAATCGTGATAATATTTTAAAGAGATCATTACTAAAATAAATTTCAAATATTAAATATTAAAAAATAATCTTTTCTATATACATATATAACTGAGGAATAATTTAAATAAAAAATTACTTTTATTAAAAAAATTAATTTATTTTGTGAATGATTTAAGAGAGATCAAATACTCTTTTTTAAACTAGAAAAAATATAATTATTTAAATAAAATGAATGACATGAAAAAAAAAAAAAACTTTGTAACTTGTCCTTCTTAATATTAGTATAGTAAAGCACATGAAAAAACTATACATATCTTCTTCATCATTCCCAAAATTCAACAAATGTCATTCAAAAATAAGTCTTGAATTGGATGTCAACTTGAAGAAGAAACTGGTATCATCATTCTTGGATTGTGATTAAAATCATCCAATAAAAGAATATTCTTTTTATAAAAAAATATTACTTCAAACAATTGTACCTCATAATTTGAGACTTGATTTTTATTGAGGATAGTGAGCAACCCTAATTTATAATATAAAAAGTTGGGAAGGAGGTGGCTTTTTGTCAACTTTTGAAAAGTGACGAGGAAAGTAATTGAATTTCGATTATTCAATTACTTCTCCACCAAGTTTTTTTTTTTTTTTTTTTTTTTTTTTTGTATTTAACATTTTTTTCCTTCACTTAATTTATTCATGCTCTCCTATTTTATTATTATGTTTTATATATTTTTTCGAATATATATATAAGGACATCAACAAGAAATAATAATAAAAAAATTAAAGTAAATAAAAAAGAACATTTATGATCGAGAAGTGAAAAATAAATATAAAACTAAAAATAAAAAATATAAATATAAATTTTAAAAATTAAAAATTAAAATAATTTAAAGAATAAGGGGATGGATTGATATATTTAGAATTAGTGATGTATTTATTTTTTAATATTTTATAGACAAATTTCATTATTGATAAATATTGTAACTTAAAATAAATAAATAAAAGATAACTGGAATAAGAGGAAATGGTTTTATTAACTTGAAGTAGTGAATTCAGTGTGGGAAGAAACTTAGTTTTTAAAAAGAAAAAAATTTTATTTTGGAAAAATAACAACATAGCAATTAATTCTGATAAAAACCTTGATAATATTATAATGAGATCATTAATAACATAAAATTGAAATATTAAATATTAAACAATGTTTTTGGAATCGGATCGGATAATAAATCGAAAAAATTATTGGTTCATGATTCACTAGTTGGACTAATAGTTAAATCACCTAGAATTGATAATATGGTAAATATATAATTTATAAATTATTAAAAATAAAAATAAAAAAATTTAAAATATATATAACCAAATTAAAAATCAATAATATTTATTTTTATCTTTAATATTATTAAATTAAATCATGCATAAGTATAAATATAATAATATTTTAAATATTATTAAATGAAATATATATGGTATTTAAATGTAAATATATTGAAACTAAAGTAAAATTAAATTATTTAATTTTAACTAATTTATAATTTTTTAAAATATTATTTTATTTTATATTATAAATTTTTAGAAAAAGAATATGTTTTTTTTGTTTTCCATACTTAGCGTCAAAATGCATATATCTTAGTGGTTCTCTGTGGTATTCCTTGAGCTCTAGGGCTTTGAGCAATAAAGTATTTGAGATCTCAAATTTAAAAGAGAATGAAAAAGAGGTTTCATAAGATATTCTTGTAAATTTGGGGAAGCATACAAAATACTAAATATGTATTCAAAGTTCAACAAAAGTAATTTGATAATAAGCCAAAAACTTTACCTTAAAATTTTTTTAATACAAATAATTTTGTTTATATATTTTTCTGGATTGTGATCAAATAAGAAAAAAAAATTATTATTTTGTAAAGAATATTACTCTAGAAAATTGTACCTTAAAAATTTTCTAATACAAATAATTTTGTTTATATATTTTTCTCATCTTTTTACTTATTTTTTATAAGACTTTCAAATTTTTCGCCTACAAATTTCTAGTATGCACAGTTAAGGCACAACACCTCTATTAGTCCTATGACTATAGCAAAGCAAAGACATTCATTGCATTTTCAGCAAAGCAAGTAAGCGAGCACATTCACTTGCTAAAACTAGTAGAGATATGCAATCACCAACTAGTCATCACTTTAGCCTTATTAGAGGCAAAAGGTCAAGGTCCTCATGGTAGTGCTTTTATAAAGCACTTATAGCATAAAAAATGTTTTTGAAGAAAATCAAATATTTGATAAAATTTAAAAAATCACTTCTAGTATAAAACCAAAAACCATTTTTTTTTTTTTTTTGAAGAAAAACCAAGTATTTAATAAAATTTAGATGACATATTTTAAATTTTAAAAAATCACTTGTAATGTTTCCTAAAACACTTACAAGTGATTCTTCCAAAAATATTTCTAGAAAAAACACATTCACTAAAAGTACTTCAAATGAAAACATTACTAAACACACTCTTAATGTTGTTTGAAACAAATTGAACTTTTTGTAGTTTCCTCTATCCTTCCAAAATATTTCTTCACCAATTCTTGTTGCCATCCAAAAAAATTCTCAACCTAATTATCCACCTTTAAGAAATTTCCCCATCAATTCTTGTTATCATGGAAGAAATTTCTCAACTTGATTGAAAATTTTTCCACCAATTTTCGTCACCTTCCAAGAAACTTTTCCTCCTATTCACATTCAATGATTGTGGTCATCCAAGAAAATTCTCACCTAGCAATTCATGTAACCATCTAAGAAATTGTCCACCTATTCATATTCAATTACTGTGACAATAGAAGAAAATTCTCTATCTACTAATTTGTGTGACCATCTAAGAAATTTGTCCACCTATTCACATTTAATTATTATGGCCAGCCAAGAAAATTCTCTACCTACTAATCATGTGATTATTTAATAAATTTCTCCATTACATCCAACAAATTTCTTTACCAATTCATCTAAGAAATTTTTGTGTTACATTCAACAAATTTCTTTTCTAATTCTTTCGCCATCCTATAAACATTTCTACTTACTTACACCTAAAAATTATCTCTACCAAGTCCTCTCATCTGACCAACCAAAGAATTTCTACCTTCACTTCTATTTTCACTTGCATTTTTATAGTTGTGTGGTTTAAATTGCTAACCTCATATTAAATTAGTTATTATTTCACATTATCTCTTTGACTTTGCAAAAAAATATCAACAAAAGGAAACATTATGACAAAAAGATAAAATTTTAGAAAATTTCACATTAAAAACTCTTAAAACAATCGTCATTGGAAACTTGTTTTATTTAAAATAACAAGGATATATAAAATGATCTATCCAAAAAAAAAATTATTTAGAAAAAATACCTCAAAACAAAAAACCGAAAAGAAATAAAACATTTGTAAAAAAAACATATCAGAATGAACGGTTTCTTTGGCAAAGAAATTGAGTAAGTATTTCATTCACTAAATTGGCATGATTTCTCAAAGCTAAAAGAGACCGTTTGAGGCTTGATTTCTCTTGAAGATAGTGAGCAACCCTAGTTTACAATATAAAAAGTTCGGGAAGACAGATGGCTTCCTGTGAACTTTGTAAAGTGATGAGGAAAGTTAGGGGCCACTCACTCTCCCTCTCTCTCTCTCTCTCTATATTGATCGAGAAGTAAAGTGTAGGAGTTTGAAGGATGAATGTAAACAAGAAAAATTAAATGAATGTAAAAATTTTGATCGAGAAGTGAAAAATAAATATAAGACTAAAAAGAAAAAAAATAAAAGCAAAAATTAAATGATAAATATATATATATATATATATATATATATATATATATATATATATATATATATATATATATATATATATAAAGTAAAAATTAAATTCACTGGATTGATATATTTATTTTCTAACATTTTATAGATAAATCTTATTATTAATAAATATTATCATTTATATATACATAAAGAGTTGGGAAGGCAGGTGGCTTCCTATGACCTTCTGAAAAGTGATGAGGAAAATTAGGGGCATCTCTCTATAAGTTGGGATGGCAGGTGACTTCCGATGACCTTCAGGACAGTAATGAAGAAAGTTAAAAGCAACTCTCTCTTCTTATTTATTCTTTTCTCACTTTTCTCTTTTTTCTTATCACCTTTTGCTTTTCTTCGGGTTTGGTGGGGTTATTCCATCATCATCATCATTAGACATCAGACTCTTGCACTTCACTTCTCCACCAAGTTTTTTAATTTTTTTTTTGTGAAAATAAATATTAAAAATAAACATAAAACTAAAATTAAAATATAAATACAAAAAAGTAAAAATAAAAAATAAGTTAAATAATGACAGGATGATTTTTTTTTTTTTTAAACATTTTATAGACAAATCTTATTATTGATAAATATTATAATTTAAAATAAATAAATAAAAGGAAACCAAAAAAAGAAGAAATGATTTTATTAACTTAAAGTAGCGAATTTAGTGTTCGAAGAAATTTATTTTTTAAGCAAAAAAAATTATTTTTGGAAGAATAACAACATAGCAATTAATTCCAACAAATAATATTCTAAAGAGATTATGAATAAAATAAAATTCAAATAATAAATATTAAAAAAAAAAACCTTGTGTATGCTCATATATCTATATATAACCGAGAAATAACTTAAAGCCAAATTAAAATTATTTTCATTGAAAAATTAATAGATTTCCAATTTAAATGAGTAAGTTAAAACATGATACGCAACACCATCGGAGAATAGTATGGTGGATTGTCATGAAGTATACTTGTGTGCTTTAAACCTTACGGTACGAAAATTGATAACCTACAAATACCTATGAGTTATTAACCTCTAAAGTTTCAATAATTTGATGGAAAAGGAATTCCAAAGCAATGCAATGGCTTATTCATCCAAACTTGCAACAATGCTAGCATGAGGGTGACCTCTTACTCAAACAATTCGTGTGTTCCCTCCAAATGTGTGCTTTTGATTGGTACATGGATCTTGAGCCTAAGCCTATTGACAGTTGTGATCAAATGAAGCATGAAGACAATTACTTTTCCCAACCAACGATAAGTATAATGGAGTTCACAAATATCAAGCAGTAGAAAGATGAGTCAATGATTGACTATATCGACTCACGTTTTTTAACCCTTGGCAACAAGAATAGATTATATAATATTTAGTAGTGGAGATGAACATATAAGGTATGCATTGAGAGCTTCTATATATCCTCCAAGGCAAGTGACTCTACACCTTTGAAGAGTTGTCCACATGAGCACATGACATAAAGTCTTATATAAAAGCTTAATATAAAAACAATTGCAAGTGAAAACATGTTATCCATTGGATTGTGATGAAAGTGATCAAATAAAAGGAAAATATTATTTTTTTAATGAGTATTATTCCAAAGAATTGTACCCTACAAAATTTCTATTTCATAAAATTTTGTTTGCATATTTTCTTATCTTTTTGTTTATTTTTTACAAGATTTTAAAATTTTGCACATATAAGATTACTTTAACAATTATTATTATATTCATAAAATTAAGTATTCTTATCAAAATTGATTTAACTAATAGAATAATATTTTCTTTTTACAAATTAAAATAAATTCACAAATTACAACCAAAAGCATCATTTTTTCAATTAAAAAGACATGAAAACTATCTTATTTTCCCTATTAACATGGATTACAAATTAAAATTAAATTAACAAGAAAAAAATTCATTTTCTAATTAAATCAAATTATAATTTTATTTTTAATCAAAATGAATATCCAACTTATATTTTTCTATTAAAACTGATTTTTAATAAAGCGCTCCTTAATTTATTTATTATTCTACATAAATTATTGAGTAAAAAACTGTCTTATTATGATGAATTAAATATAATGCCAAAAAACTTCAAACAATAAATCAATATTTCATGTAAGTGATGTAGCAAGTCAATTGTTTTTTAATTATCAAAATTTTATCTTCACTATTTGATTTTAAAACAATCATCAAATTATTGATCAAGGATGCATTTACTAAAATAAAGTTAAAAAAGGAAATAAATAAAATACTGAGTTCAAGTAGACATTCCCATATTATAAATTAATTCATTTGATTGAAAAGGAAAAATAAAAACACAAGCATACAAACCCATTTAAAGTTAAAGTAAAAACAAGTTGTAAAATTTAATGAAAAATATTTATAAGAAAATCAATATATATTAATAATTCTTTTCTAGAAACGTGATACATTTTTTTTTTCAAAAAAAAAAAATCAATAAAATATTGAGATGCTTTGAATAATTTTAAATAAATAAATGCAAGTAGATTTTAATAAATTTGACATAATTTTAATGGAATGTTAACCACAAGTGGATCAAGAAGTATTTGGATTGTTTTGAATTAGTTATCTGATTGCAAGACATTATTTTTCTTTTTTCTTGGAGCTTTTCTAGCTTTTGAGATAATTAAAATTGGATATTTAATTTTAGAAAATATGAAAAAAAATTATATAAAATACTCTTATTTAAAATTTTTTATTTTTATATTTTAAATTTCTTAACAAAATTTTATTTCTATAGTTCTTGGGGGCAAAATAACTTCATTTTTCTTGAAACACATGTGAATGGCTACAAGGGCATTAACCTTTAGAAAGGAGAGACAACACTTGATAATGAGTTACAATGAGTCAATGATTCTCTTTTATACTTTATATGACAAAGAAGCTTGAAATTTCTAGGAAACTTTATGAAAGGAGAGAAGAGGTAGGATTTTTAATGTAATGGGTTAAGAGTGATTCTTTTTTATACTTTATATGATAAAGAATCTTGAAATTTCTAAGAAATTTCATGAAAGAAGAAGAGAGAGGTAGCCTTTTTTAGATAATGGGCTAAGTAGAGTCAATGATTCTCTTCTATACTTTCAATTCCCATTTGTTAGACAATTTAATATTGGATGGTAGTGGAATTGGTTTGGGAAGAGTCAAGAGTCAATGATTCTCTTCTATGCTTTCAATTCCCATTTGTTAGACAATTTAGCATTAGATGGTAGTGGGATTGGTTTGGCAAGAGTCAAGAGTCGATGATAATTTTTTTCTTCACATTTCTATTTTGGATTTTACTTCGTATTATAGATGAAATCTACTTATTTGAATGGTTTTCTCTAGTTCCTATTTATTACCATTTGATGCTTTTTAAAGGAGTTTAACATCTTTAAGAACTACAAATTTTTTAAATCAAACCCTTGTTGGACTCAAGTGGCTAAAGTGTAAGTTTGGGAGTATATATCTTCATATTTATATATATCAAATTAAAGTCGTTTCATTAGAATTAGTTTTTGTAAGGAATATTATATGAAAAAGAATTCTTAAAAAACAAAGATGTTAAGTTAAATTGTTGTGTAAATATAAAGAATTTTTGTATTTGGGAATATGAGTGAGTTCTAAAGTAGAACAAATAAACAAATTAAAAAGTGAATGTTAAAAATGAGAGTATGAAGAGTTGAAAAGATTACCAAAAAAAGAAAAAAAGAAAAAAGAAAAAAGAAAAATAATGAGAGGTGCAGGCCAACTTTTAGGGGTCATTGTTTTTTGGGAACTTGGTGACAATTATTTTGGGTTTTAGGGTGGTTGGCCAGCATACTTAAAAACATCTAATAAAACTCTCTACATATCCCCTTAAAATATAAATCCTATTAATCTATTTAATTATTTTTTAATTATCCTTTTCCATTTTTTTTATCCTCTCCAAACCTAAGCTTCTTTATCATAAAAAGTTGTTTGATATGAAGTTGAAAGTTAATTTTAATATATTGTTATAAAATCCATACAATAATATTGATCAGTTAGTTCTACATGAAAAAAAAAATAGATTTTATTACTTATATAATTTTTTATAATTATTTTTTTGTAAAATAATTAGAAAATATTTAGAATGAATTTAGATGTAATTAGACATGAGAAATATATGAAAAAGTGGAAAAGACGTAAAAGTGTTTTATTTTACCTCTATGTATTTGATGCTCCGTAGCAAGATCAAAAGCTTTTAAGGTCGTATTCCATTTGTACGAGGAGATTGAGGGCCAGAGAAAGTGTGTTGTGGGCTCCTGACAAATGAATGGTCCAGTAACTGACCAGCAGTAGGCCCATCACCAGGGTTGACTTGCAAGCATTTGAGGATAAAATCTCGGGCATCTGATGACAAGGAATTAGAAAGAGGATCGGAGGAGGTTCACCCTTGCCAATCCTAAATAACGCTTGCATCTGCCAAGCCACATAGAGATATTCCCTTATTAGAACTCAAAATATAATATCATAGATGCGGGTAGAATCCTTTGCAGATGACTTAAATACGCGACGGGGTATTATAAGTGGCAGAGTGGCCTTGCTACCATGATCTACTGAGATTCAATCCTATGTTGCTCTGATTCGTCCCTCCCCACACCAAGCACACTCCCCTCTCCCCTTTCCCCGACCCCGGCCCTGAGGTTTCAACCCCCTTAGGAACATACCCGCTATGCCCCCACCCTTCGACGAGTCTACTGGTCGGGATCCAAGCCCCCTCCCCTCGTCTTAGAGGCATACATGGCAAAGGCATGCTGCATTCCAAGTTGTAAGATTGATTATCAGGTGACACAATTTTTTTCCCTTAGATACCAAAGGCATGTTTGGTACTCTGGAATAGGAATGGGAATGGAAGCTGGAAATCCATTTCATTTTTCATTCATAAATGTGCTTAGTCTACTCATTCATAAATGTGCTTAGTCTACCTATATTAGAAATACGAATAGGAATAAAAAACCATTCTCATGGAAACAAAAACGCACTTTTGTCAGGAGGTTTTATTCCTCTCTTTCACAGAATATTGTGATCCACCCCTCCATTCCCATTTCTAAACAGAAACCTTCCAATTAACTTTGCATAGGACTTGAATAGATAACACTAAAACTTGATTTCTTAAGTGGCAAGATCTACAGCAATATCAAGAAGCATATTAACACAAGTCTGGTTATCATATCTTATGAATACAAGAATAGAGCATTCATGGAATATAAGGTTGAGTAATGATGCAGGACAACACAAAGCAAGATGTACGGTCAATATTTGCATACACAAAGTACTTGATCTGAAGGAAGAGTGCAAATCTACAAGTCTAAAATCTTGCTTTTCAAACTTAGCTGGAAGAAAAATTAATATCAAACCTTATGCCAAGGATGTTTCTGTAAAACCTGTTTTCTAACCCAAAGATGAGTCATCGGTCAAGTTTCAAGAAAGAAAAGTTCCAGAGGCAGTCTGGGTGCCTTTAGAGCTTCCTAGATAACACAAACAATAATCAAGTCAAAACCTTATTCAGAAACATTCAACTTCCAATTCGGTGATAAAATGACTGGTGTTTCAAAACGTTATCAATTGGAAATTCAACAAGATTTTGAATCTGCTACCATGAGTTCCAGTGTCATCTGCACTGTCCTTCATCAGGGAAGGTCACACAATCAGGAATGTGAGGCTCCTTCACCCAGATTATATGACAAACTGAAGTTACAAAAGAAGAAATTTAAAAGAAGGAAAAATCTGGAGTGACTACAAAATGTCATCTGACAACTGAGAAAAGTTGTTGCCAATGATTCGAGCCTATTTAGTCCTGCACTTGTAAATTGGAGTGTTCGATAACATAAAAGAAAATATTGATAAATCCATGGTATTCATACATGACAGCCAAGACAAGACAGATATTGAGTGGCATTCTCTAAACAAAGTTGATTGAAGAAATTACAAATGGAACTATAGAGAAAAAGAAAGAAACTTAGCAGTCTTGCATGAAATAACAATACATAAAAATGAAAAATATAATCCATAATTGCAAATTATCCAAAGATAAATGGATTCAGATTGAACCTTCTTTCCACTTAAACCCATGTGCTGATAATCACCAAATGATAAGGTGCGTGGATCTGAGAAGCTCTTGGATTCAATCAACCAAATAATTTCAGACATGTTTTTTATTTTAGTGTTTTTATGTTGAATCCTTCAAAAAGGGGTAGACTTTGGGTCAAGATCTTCACCATTACTTTAAAATCATCAACATTTTCAAAGTCAGAGCCAAACACAACCAATTTCCATATCATCAATTTGAATAACAAGTAATTGAAGAGCACAG
This sequence comes from Vitis riparia, assembly GCF_004353265.1. NCBI lineage: Eukaryota > Viridiplantae > Streptophyta > Magnoliopsida > Vitales > Vitaceae > Vitis > Vitis riparia. Next base: position 8,717,244 of record NC_048442.1, on the reverse strand, counting down.
ACTGAAGAACAAAACAAGAAAAAATATTAAAGAAAATAATGTTGTATATCTACGAAATGTCATACCTACGCCTTCCAAGTGGGAATATGGGGGTCAACGAGTCAATATCTCTAACACATTGCATCCAAGGCTCCATATATCAGCTGCAAGCTCATAGCCCTTATTTGAGTTTTGAATCCCAACTGCTATATGTTTTTTGAATAAAATGCTGTATTGTTATTGAAAATTCATAGATCCATGGTTTTAACATCTTTATGGGGCTCAAAAAAGTTCAAGGTCCACATTTTGGGACTTAACACCAAATGTAATCCAAGATTCCAATAACCACTTAAAATAGTTAAAAATGCTTCCAGAAGAAACTAGCAAATATCCATTACTGCATGAGTGAAAGAAACAACAAAGTTGAAAGAGTGTTGCAAGTAGTTAAATTTGAACTTTGTTCCCAGAAATATTACCATGCTTATCAGTCAGCCACAACATGCCATAGTCGGGCTGTAACTTTGTTATGGGTGATACAAGTATCAATAACAGGCCCACCCAAATCAATAATCAAGTGAAATAGAGGGTATGTAAAAGAATATATCTCTATAATTCTTTCATCTTGATCACAATTTGAATAATAATGATGAAAATACTTCCTTGGTTTTAGAGATCAATCGAAGGCCTCAAGTGGCTTATTTTTGAATGAACTCGTTGAAAGACGAGGATCGCATGTGTAGTACTTCTATCGTTTCTTGGACTTGCAAGAAGATTTTGTGAGGCTTTTTCTTCTTTGTGAAGTCTATTTTCCCATCTAAAACCATTTTTGCAGATCCCAAGAAATCCCCTCATTGAAGAAAGTCACTCCTATTTATAGGTGAAATTAAAGAATTCCCCAAGATTTAGTTACTTAATTCAAATAATTTGGTTTCTTGATTTTAGCAATTTGTCTTTCTCAATAGGAAAATTTGTCAATAAATATTCATTTATTTTATTTTCTTTGGACTTCATTGGGAATATTTGTTTCTTTTATAATTAAATTTGTCAATGAGAAAATATTTATTTATTTTTAATTCTCTTTGTGGTGTTGTCCTGCTGCCGGGTTGGAACTTGGGCAGGTGGATGGATGGATGGGCTTATGCAAGCCTAATTCAAGTTGCCGGAGATTTTCCACTCTTGGCCAATTTTGATTAATTTTGATCATGGGTGAAAATTTCAATACCAATTGATAGGATATTTCAATGGAAATATCTAATTTGTTGGTTTTTGTTAATTTTGACCAATATTTCGCTTTTTTCGCCAATATTTTGGGATTTTTCAACATGATTTTAGAAAACACTTTAAACTGTTTGACAATGATTTTAGAAAGCGTTTTAGCCTAAAAATTGTTTTTGAAAACAAAAATTGGTATTTGACAAAATTTAGGAAACACTTTTAAAAATGTGAAAAATCACTCTAGTATTGAAAAATCTCTTCTAGTGCTTTTTAAAGAAACATTTGATAAGTGATAATAATTAGAAGATTTATGTTTTTAACTAGATTATTATTTATGTCGGGTTTGGGTTGATCTATATAGTAGAATGTTAAGGTTTTGACATGACACAAACATAACCATGACCCACCAATACAAATTGTTTATATATATCTAACATCTCCTTTGTCTTTTATGCGAAATAAAAGAAAACTCTTTTTCTTTTTCTCAACTTTGACCTTGACCAATCAAACTCCAACTGGCTTAACCAAAGCCTTGACTGAAATATCCATATGAAAATCACCAAATTTTGATGAAAATCTGAAATTATCAAACCCATAGAAAAATTGATTGAAAGGGTTTGGTTGACATTTCTCCATCATTTACCGTGTGGCTAGTGTTTGACAACTAATATTATTACTTTGATATGTTTTCAATTAAAATGAAATAATTTATTCTTATGAAACACATTTGATAAGCGATTAATTTGAATCTAAAATACATGAGCTCAAAATGAAAAATATTTTAGTTATATTAACAAGTTATATTTCCAATCAATCTATTATGTTGTTATTGTAGTTAATATAATTATGAATACATTTATAATGTTATATAATATACAGTTTCGAGGGACCGAGTGTATATATTAAAAATGTAACTAAATAAGTTTAGGGGTAGAGTGAGATATGGTTACTACTTTTTACTCTTTAATTTTGGGGTTGAGCTATTATGTATCTCTAACAAGTATATAAGTTTATAACTCTTAAATTGCATATGTGCTCATCACATGATGTATTTGTTTGTATAAATGACCCTTAAAAGTGAAATATGTATGAATGATCACCTTTAATAGCAAAATATGATAGACTTGGATGTTATTGATTGAGCTATTTCAATTCATCTTGCACGAGTGAAAGATGTTAGAAATGAGTTGGGTGTCAAAGTGACTAGACCTAATAAATGAAAAAACATAGGGAAAGAGGAGTTTTATAAATACCCAAATACTGCCATTATATATAGAAGAAATATAAAGAGGACAAATAGTTTTTCTTCTAAGAAGATCTTCTCTTGAAGTTTTTAGTTTTCTTCATGAAAATGAAGATGAAAGCTTTTAAAACATGAAAAAATTATAGTAATTCTTGTTTTTGTAGTTTCATTCATGACTTAAGGTAAATGAAGGTTAAAGCTTTTATACCGTGAAAAAAATTATAGTAATTTTTGTATTTGTATTATTCATTCATGACTTGAGGTAGAAAATTTGTTAGTAAAATAATCAAAATGTGGTGCTTCCATAAAAAAGAAACTTGGACTTTCCCATAAATGACACCAACTGAAAAAAGGATTTTTTTTTTCATAAAAAATGAAAGAAGAAGATTGAAGTTAGATTCCCCTCACATAGTTCATTTGGATGTTAGGGGTATCACTTAAAGGATGATTCTCATACAGAGGATTGCATTTCTAGGTGGTGTGCCTCTTGCTTAACTTTCTACATGTTACTTTTGACATATAATGGGTACATAAGGAAAACACTCAAAATTTGTATGATCATCAAGTGTCAAAGACAACAATAGAAGAAAAAGAAAAAAAAAATTATAGTGGATATCCGTACGTTAATAAAAGAGGTAGTATGAAGAGGCCAACAACATGAGTGAAGCTAAGATGACCCTAGGTGACTTTTATTAGTTCAAGGATGTACTAAATAAACAAATTTCACCTAACCCAAACCAAACAAACACAAACAAACAAGAATCAAAATACAAAAATAGAATACTTATTGAAATAAGTTGGTTGAGGCATGACAAGATACCATGAGGATTCAACAGCCAAAGTATCTCGCCTTAGGTGCACTTCATAGGCGAGATGTTATACAATGTAGATGATATTTTATACAACTCAATTTAAAATATATTCCTCGATAGGTGAATCACTAAGGCTGCAATAAGGAAGTAGAGAGTCTGTAATAAGCACGCACCACAAGTGGATGCAATAGGGAAGTGCAATCATAGTAGGTGTTGTCTTGGGCTACAAGTGAATTGTTGTAGAGAACACTTGGTATAAGAATGCTACTGTAGTGGGGTCGGATGCAACAAAATGTTCTCAAGTATGTAGCATAAGTCTGGTTTCAAATTGCAACACAAGAAAAGATGAGTGAGTGTATGGCAGCAACACCAACATTAATGGATGCAACTAGGTGGATATAACATAGGATTGCAATTCAGTGAAGGGTGCATGACAAGGCTGCTGCAACTAATGAACCTTAGAAAGGGGTTGCTAGCAGAAGTGCAAAGAGAAGGGAGAACTACAAAAAGAGCAACAGTTAAGAAGAAGTGGTGTGAAACTCTAAAAGGGGGTTGGCCTTTTATAGGTAGAGTCCAATATGACTCTCCTATAAATGCTAAACTAATCAATAAAATTAATTAAAAAAAACTAAAAAAGTACACATGTTGGCTTATGATAGAATCAATTAGCTAGTTTAGTTAATTAGTTAAGCTTAATCTATTAGAATACAACTCAACATCATTAATAGAATATAATCTCTAATAAATTGTAACAGAGTAATAGTTTTTTTTTTTTTTTTGTCTAAATTCAATGTATAGATTGCATATAAATAATAATAGAGCTCACATAATAAAGCATTCTTTGTGATTCCAAAACCTTCCGGTTATCTTTGTGAAATCTGATGTTCTCCATTAACATCTTCGATCCCTAAGTTTCTTAGCATGGTATAAATTGCAAGAAGACTATTTTTGCTTCAAATTTTGTGTGAAATGGGTAGATCCATGTGATCCTAGTAAATCATCCATAAAATGAATATAGTAACTAAATCATTCATTTGATAAAAGATTAAGTGTATACAAATTGATTAAGGGGGGAGGGGGGTGAGTACGGAAGCCTATTACCTTATCTTAATCAAGTTGGCATCGCTTTTAGACATCCTTGTCCCCACACACATCAACAAAATCAGAAAACCCAGAGGAAACACAAACATATAGTTGAAGTAGGCTTAACTCTTTTAGCTTAAGCTCATATGCCTCTTCAATATTGATGAGATTCATTCTCAACTGTTGTGTATTTGATAAATTGACTTCCAACTCCAATTCTCAACCACCTCTCACCTTTTGACGTCTTGTTTAAACAAAAACCAAATTACCATTTCCTAAAATATTTTGGTTGTGCTTGCTATCCACTCCTCTAACCTTACTACAAACATAAATTTGACTTTCAGACATCTAAATATGTCTTTCTAGTATAGTTCAAACCAAAAAGGGTATAAGTGCCTTCATTCATCAACTGACCTCTTCATTTTTTCATCAACTTCCAAATGTGATACATCTTTATCTCAGATCCCTTTTGTAATTCCAGCTCATTCTCATAACTTCCATTCAACTACATCTCATTTTTCAGATTGTGTAACTAGTACAATAATTAAAGAAACCATTACAAGAGAAATCCTTGCATATGAGCAAGTTCCTCACAATCAACATATAAAATTTGTTTTGTCCATTGTTAGAATTTCTTCCCCTGCATCTGAACCTAATGTTGAGCTTATTTTTGCTTCTCCTTCATCCCATCCTCATTCAACCTCCATTCATCCCATGCAAACAAGGTCACAAATTGATATATATAAACCCAAGGTCTTTAACTCCACTACCACAACACCAACATGTAATCCATCATCTCAATCAAAACCAATTAATATTGCTTAGGCCCTAAATAATCCAAATAGGAAATCTGTTATGATGGATGAATATAAAGCTTTTATTAAGACTTGGAGTTTGGTGCCTTATTTAACAGGAATGAATGTGGTTAAGGATAAATGTGTGTTTCAAGTTAGATATAAACCAGATGGAACCATGCATTCAAAGATATAAAACACAGTTGGTGGCAAAAGGGTTTTAAGAAACACATAGTTTAGACTATTTTGAAACTTTTAGTCCAGTGGTTAAGCCTTCTACCATCAGAATTATTTTAACATTGATGTTACAAAGGGTTGGAACATTCAATAGATTCATATCAACAATGCATTTCTTAATGGTGATTTTCAAGAGGTGGTATATATGGCACAACTTGTAGGCTTTGTTGATGCAACCAAACCAAGTTATGTTTGTAGGTTACATAAGGCCTTGTATGGGTTAAAACAAGCCCCAAGAGTTGCATTACTTGGTTGTGGATTTCAAAATTCTATAGTTGACACTAGCTTATTTATTCACAAGGCAACACACTTATCAATTTGGTAGTGTACTTTGATGACATCTTAATCATGAGCACTAATGTTTCTCATGTCAATAAAGTGGTTAAAGACTTTAATAGAAAGTTTGCTCTCGAGACATGGTCATTGGATTAATTTCTTGGTTTTGAAGTTCATAGGGATTCTTCTTGTCTCTATCTTACTTAGACCAAGTATATTACAAATTTATTGAAAAAAACTGGCATGAATGGAGTAAAAAACATTCTACCCTTATGCTTTTTGAAAATAAATTGTTTTTATCTTAAGGAGAGCCATTAGAAGATCATTCCCTATACTGTAGCACAAATGGTGCTTTACAATATCTAACTATGAGCAGGCTAGACATCTCATTTGTTGTTAATAAACTAAGTTAGTTTTACATGCTCCAACCATTGATCATTGGAAGGCTTGCAAGAGAGTCCTTAGATATCTTCATGGGACAATTGGTTATAACTTACATTTCGCACCAGCTAAAGGTTTATTTCTTGAAGGGCTTGTAGATATAGATTTTCATAGTAGCTTAGATGATTGAAGGTTGACTAGTGGCGATTGTGCGTACTTGGGTGGAAATTTGATTCAATGGATCTCAAGGAAACAAAAGGTTGTTGCTCGCTCTAGCACATAATTAGAATACAAGTCGTTAGCTTAAGCTGCCATTGAGATTCTTTGGCTTCAGTCTTTGTTTCATTAAGTTGGAAATTAAAATTACAGGTTGCCCTATACTATGGTGCAATAATATTGGAGTAAGTTCATTAGCTTTCAACCCTGTGTTTTAAGCCAAGACAAAACATATCAGGATAGATGTGCATTTTATCCATGAAAATGTATTGGCCAAAGAGTTAGATGTTAGATATATTTCCACTAAAGAGAAAATTGCAGATATGCTCACTAAGCCATTTTCAAAAGCACGGTTTGAACAACTTTGAAACGAGGTGATAGTGACTTTATCCCTATTCAGCTTGAGATGGAGTGTTAGAATCAATTAGCTAGTTTAATTAATTGGTTAAGCTTAATATGTTAGAATAGAATTCATCAACTTTAATAAAATATAATCTCTAACAAACTGTAGTAGAGTAGTAGAGTTTTTCTTATCTAAATTCAAAGTATAGATTGTATATAAATAATAACAGAGCTCACATAATAGAGCATTTTTTTTTTGTGATTCCAAAACCTTCTAATTATCTCTGTGAAATATGATGTTCACCATTAATATCTTCCCTAAGTTTCTTAGCAGTTCACAAGCTCTTGATTCGTTCCACACATGCTCTTCCTGTTGGGAATGCGTGTGACCTATTAAATATTACAAGTAATATTTGAGTGGCAATACCAATCCATAGGAAATTAAATAAGCAAGTTAGGTGGCTATGCCAACCTTCATAAATTTAAATAAGCAATTGGGTGGCCATGCCAATCTTTAGAAATTTAAATAAGTAAATGGGTGGCAGTGCCAATCAATAAAAAATGAAGTGCAAGAAAGAAAACACCCAATTTACATGGTAAACCACTCAAAATGGGGGAAACCTCTACAAGGCAAAGTTGAGAAAAGAATCCATTATGTGATAAAAATTAGGACAAAATATTACTCAAGTATTGCCCTTACTTGAATTTCACATACCCAAGGATATGCTCACAATCCTCATAATTTTATCACTCAATACTCTTTCTGTGGAACACTAATTTTTCTCTCTTACATTCTCCCTAGTGTGTACTTTTCCTGGTGTGACACCTCCTACTCTTTTCTCACTTTTTTGCACAACTCTCTGTAGTTGGAAAATTTTTTCTATCTAAAATAATCCATGGTAGCTTGTATTTATAGGCAATTTCAAGGCTGAAGATGACCTTCATTGGTGGGAACTTAGGCAATTTTTAATTGGAAAAAAAACAACATTTTATTGGCATGAATAGAGGCTTGGGCAATGGTGGCAACAAGTGAATTTGGAGAGAAGAAACAACAACAAATTGAATGTTTAGTTTCTCAAGAAAAAGAAAAAAACAGTTGCTTGCCATAATCGTCTTCATAATGGGGATGGATCCCACCAAATCTCCTATTCCAAACCCATGCATCTGTAGAAGGTGAGAAATCTCCTGACTTCTAGTAGGAGCCCATACCAACATTCCTAACACATCGTGCAAGTTTTTATTTTGTAACGACCTTCGTCATCATATCAACAATTTTCTTATCTGCGTAGATTTTTCTTATTTGGAATAGTTGCTATTCAATAGGCTTCCTGATTTAGTGACATTTCACATCTATGTGTTTCATCCTTGCATGATACATAGTGTTCTTGCTTAAGTTTATAGCATTTTGATTGTCGCAATATACTATGTAGTTTTTCTATCTCAAACCTAGTTCTAAAGAAACCGTTTCCTCCAAAGCATGTCTTTCCTAGCTTTAATAGCTACTATGTACTCTATTTTTGTAGTAGATAATGAAAAATACTTTTGTAACTTTGAATGCCAAGACATAGCTCCCTTTGCAAATGTAAATAAGTACCTAGAAATAGATTTTCTACTATCTAGGTTTCTAGCCATATCAGAATCTGTATACCCTTCAAGAAATGGTTTTGATCCCCCAAAGCTTAGACATACCTTTGATGTTCCCATAAGATATCTGAAGATTCATTTCACTACTTCCCAATGTATTTTACCAAGATTTGCTAGAAATCTGCTCATGAATCCTACTGCATGAGAAATATGTGGACGTGTACACACCATGGCATACATCAAACTTCTAACTGCTGATGAATATGGATGATTGGCATTTCATCTTTTTCTTTCACTGTAGATGGACAAGGCTTCTTAATTCATTTGAAATGTCCAGCAAGTGGAGTAGAGACTGGCTTCACATATTTCATATTGTACTTTTGTAGCGTTTGTTCAATATATCTCTCCTGTGATAGCCATAGTTTTCCCACCTTCTTATCTCGTAGGATCTCTATCCCAAGATATGCTTTGTAGTACCCATATCCTTAATGCCAAATGCCTTTAATAATTCTATTTTAGTTTTTGGATCATATCTGCATCTTGTCCTACAATCAACATATAATAAGAGAATGATGAAATTACCATCAAAGAATCTCTGAACATATACACATGGATCTGAAAATGTTCTCTTGTACTCTTGACTCATCATGAAAAAGTCAAATTTCTTATAACATTGTCGTAGTGCCTGTTTTAGTCCATACAGACTTTTCTTTAATCTCCAGACCATGTTCTCATTTTCTTTAACCTTGAAGTCTTCTGGTTGCTCTATAAAGATCTCTTCATCAAGATCATCATGCAGAAATGCAGTCTTTATGTCAAGTTGCTCTAATTTGAGATTCATACTTGTTGCTAATCCCAGTATAACTCAAATTGAACACATTTTCACAATAGGTGAAAATATTTCATCAAAGTTAATACCTTGTTTTTGACCGAATCATTTCACTACTAATCGAGCCTTGTACTTCAATAGCTTCTCGTCGTCTTTTTTTAGTTTGAACAGTTATTATTCTTGAGTGCTTTCCTCCCCTTTGGTAGTTTTGTCAACTCGTATGTATTGTTCTTCCACAAGGAATTCATCTCTTCTTGCATGACTTTTATCTGACAGTCTTTATCTTTGTAAGACTACACTTTCTGGAAGCTTTTAGGCTTTTTCTCATCAGTAATTAAAATATATTCAGAATTAGGATACCTTGTAAATGGTAGATGTTCTCTGGTAGTTAGTCTCAATTGAGGTCCTTATTTTGGTGGAGGGGTTTGCTCCCCTTGATCAACACCTCCTATGTTATTGTCATCTATATTTTTCTCATCCCCAATGGCTTGTTCTTCAATTTTGTCCTTTGTTATGATCCTGACATCTTTATTTCATATGTGGCACCCTTTAATGGAGTCTGTCCAGGTGTTAAATCTGCAATACCTTCATATGTGAGTTTTGCACCATCCACATTTTTCACCATATCTTCAATATCTTCATATCTCTACTTTTCTAGATCCCATAGCCTGTAGTTGAATTTCTCATCCCCATATCCGACAAAGATGCAAGGAATTGCTTTATCATCAAGCTTTGATCTTTGCTCCTTAGGTACATGCATAAATGCTTTGCATCCAAACACCTTCAAGTGAGAGTGTGAAACATTTTTTACAATCTAAACTTTCTTAGGAATATCAAAGTCCTAAGGAACTGATGGTGATCTATTAATTAGGTAAAATGTGGTCTTGACAGCTTCATCCCAAAATGGCTTAGGAAGTTTAACCATTTTCAAAATACACTAGACTTTTTTCACAATAGTCTGATTCATCCGTTCAGCAATGTCGTTGTTTTGTGGCTTACCAGGAATTGTCTTTTCCTGTCTGATTCCATACTTTGAGCAATATTCTTTAAATTCTTTGGAGATGTACTTTCCACCATTATATGTTCGAAGATGCTTTAGTGGATTTCATATCTCTCTTTCTACCATGACATGAAATAGTTGAAAATACTAGAGTGCTTGGTTTTTTGTATGCATCAGGTATATCCACATCTTTTGTGAAACGTCGTCAATAAAAGTAACAAAGTATTTATTACAGCCTAATGAGTTTGTTTCCATGGGTCCGCAAACATCAGAATACACCAATTCCAATTTCTTTAATTTTCAATTGGAATTCTTCTAGAATGAAACTCTATGATGCTTTCCAAATAATACTTTGACCCTCCAATTTGCAGAGACAGCAATTGTTAATTCAAATTCTTGGAAGAGTCTTGGAAGGCGTGTCTTTGATATTTATATCCAGGTTAGTATTGAAACAAGGACTTGTGCAAGAAACTGTGTTTCGACAGTTCTTTGTTAAACTCAAGCTTCAAAGTAACCAACATTGTGATTATTTCCTAGTAGTAGGTTGTAATTCATCATTACTTCGAATCAATTTGTAATTATTTTGAAAAATTTCGACAGATCTTGATATTGCAATTTATTTTTATTTCTTTTTTTTTTTCTTGGTGATTTATTGATTCAATAGGTACTTAAAGTGCCAGAATATTGAGAATAACTCCTAAAAGTTTTCTTAACAATAACAATTATAGAATGAAAATTCCAGCTTCTTTCTTATACAAAATATGTTCCCTCAACTATCAATATCCTGATTCCTTCATGATATAATCTCAGGTTGTGGCATAGTGAATGAAACTTAAATGAATTCTTCTATTCCCAAATTCCTATGAAGACATTCTCCAATATGTTTCCCTTTTTTTTTAATTTTTTTTTTATCTATGTTTTAATTCATTTATTCCAGGGAGATTTAATTTTAAAAGATTTTGACATAAGAAAGGAGGCAGGAGGGGTCTCTTTCCAAGCTGTTAAGAAAGAATTCACGGCTCAGGTATTGGAAAATTACATTGAAATCCATCTCTTTTGGGCTGGAAAAGGGACTTGCTGTGTACCTGCTCAAGGGACATATGGACCTTCTATTTCAGCAATGAGTGCTACCCCAAGTAATGTAATTAGAAACTATTTGATGCAAATCAGTAACTAAAATGTTGATCTACTTTCATACTGATACTGACTGATTGCTAAATTTACACAGATTTTGAGCCTACTGTGCCTAACACTGCTCCAAATGGGAAGAAGAATAGGACTGGTTTGATAGTTGGAATTGCTGTTGCCCTTGGACTTGTGTGCTTTCTAGCTGTTTTCTCTGTTTATTATTTCGTTCTAAGAAGAAAAAAGCCATATGAAAACCAAGACGAAGGTAATGCAAAACGTTATGTTGTGTTCATATTGTTAGTGCTCTGACTTCTGAATTGGGTTTCAGAGCCCACTATGACGTTATTTGCAAGTACTTTTTCTTGTTTTCCCTAGTGTTGGTGTATAGATGCCCGTTATTTGAAAGTGCTTTTCATGTTTTCACTGGTGTTGGTGTATAGATGCTTGCTTAGGACATTTAACATCTAGTGTATACCTATGTTTTTTTTTTCTTTTCTAATTATCGTATTAGATATAAAACAGAGGTGTAAACCACTACTGTCTTTGTGGAGCATTTCTTTTTTTTTTTTTCTTTCTTGGGAAAATCATCTAACCATACACCAATTACAAAAAATATGAGATTTTGGAACTTTACTTTTTTCTTTTTAATTTTAGTGTAAAATGGAAAAAAGTATTGTCTATTCATGCACTCCAATAGTGCTTTCAAATTTGTTCCATAATTACCCTCAAAAGTAAAGGACAAGGTACACACCAATTTAATACTATCTGCTAACAAGTACATGGGTTATTTAATTTTATTATTTTTCTCACATCAATATATCTCTCTTACTACTTGTCTCGTTTCCAATTTTTTCTTTTTTCTTTTTTCTTTTTTTTCTTTTTTTTTCCTCTCCTACCACCATAATCCATTGTCACCTATTATAGTTTTTATTATTATTTTTCTTTTTTTCCTTTATATTCTTTTTAATATGCTCGTGCATTTTCTCATAAAACTTCTTTAATTTTATTTTATTTTTACTCTTTAATTTGTCTATATTTATTGATTTTAATTATTTTTTTGACATATTAAACTTAAAATGATAACATGTAATAAATAATTAATATAACAAATAATATATATATATATATATATATATATATATATATATATATATAATGGACAAAAATGAAATTATCATCCCACAAATAATAATGATTTTAAATATTAATTATAATAATACATTTTATAAATTAAGGTTTAAATTTAAAATTTCCATTTTATTATTTAGAAGTTTATGATATAAGATTTTTTATATTAATACTAAACAAAAGATTTATTTATTTTGTAAATTCTATCACATGTAAAAGTAAAAATATCATTGTAATACTATTTTATTATTTACATTATTTTTCTTTTAATTTTCATTTTAAATTTATCATACCAAAATCATAATAAGTGATGGTGCTTTTATCATTTTTCTTATGATTTTAAATTGATTCTGGATCTAACTTTTTTTTGGTTAAAATATTTAATTTTTAATTAAAATAAAATATAAAAGAAAATATATTTTTCATAAAACATTGTATTTATATTTTATATTAATTTCATAAAAAATAGGTACATCCTTAAAAAAAAAAAAAAGGTAAATTAATGCTTAGGAGAACCGGAAATACTATCGTACTTATCATGGTGTATATATTCCTTTAGAACCCTTGATAAGCAATTAAAGGTTTTTGCCCACCTCAAAAAGAACTTTGGGATCCTAGGCATATCCATTCTTAGAGGAACCAAGACCCCTATTTTCATTTTCATAGTTCATATATTCTTTTGGGGACCCTTGAAAAGGAATTAGAGGTTATTCTCCACCCTAAAACAAACATTGGAACCCACGGTACATCCTAAAGACAATTTGGTACATTATTTATAAAATTTGGTACATATTTCATAAAATTTGGCACATCCTTAAAACAATTTTGTACATCCAATCCATGAGCTACCAGGACCTTTATATTATTACCCGTGGTTCGTTTATTTCTTCAGGGATCTTTAGGAAGTAATTAGAGGTCGTTCCCTACTCTGAAACAAACTTTGGAACCCTAGGTACATCCTTAAGGAAATTTGGTACATCGTTAAGAAATTTTGGTACATCCAATCATCGGGCTATCAAGACCCCTGTCTATCTTCTCATGGTCCATATTATCCTTTGAGGACCCTTAGATAGTGATTGAAGGTCATTCCCCACATCGGAACGAACTTTGGCACTCTTAGTACATCATTTACAAAATTTGGTACATCCTTAAAAATATTTGGTACATACTTGAGCTATTGAAACTTTTATCTTATTACCCATGGTCCGTTTATTCCTTTAGGGATCTTTGGGAAGTGATTAGAGATCGTTTCCTACTCCGAAATGGATTTTGGAACACTTATCTCCATTTCCATAGTCCATTTCTTCCTTTGGAGACCCTCAAAAAGTTATTGAAGGTCGTTTCCCACCTCATAACGGACTTTGGCAACATTGGTACATCCTTTATAAAATTTGGTACATTATTTACAAAATTTGGTACATCCTTCACAAAATTTGATACATTATGAAGGATGTACCAAATTTTGTGAATGATGTACGAAGGGTTCTAAAGTGCATTTCAAGGTGGGGATCAGCCCCCAATCACTTTCTTATGGGTTTCAAAATGAAATCATGTGTCATCTATGTTCAGATGGGGGACCCGAAAACAATATGATCGGATGTACCAAATTTAATGAAGGATGTACCAAATTTTGTGAAGGATGTACCAAGCGTTCAAAAGTGCGTTCTAAGGTAGGGATCAGCCCCCAATCACTTCCTTATGGGTGCCAAAATGAAATCATGGACCATCCATGTTCAAATGGGGGTCCCAGAAACAATAGGATCGGATGCATCAAATTTAATGAAGGATGTATCAAATTTTGTGAAGAATGTACCAAGGGTTCCAAAGTGCATTCTGAGGTGGGGATCGGCCCCCAATCACATCCTTATGGGTTCCAAAATGAAATCATGGACCATCCATGTCTAGATGGGGGACTCGGAAGCAATAAGATTGAATGTACCAAATTTAATAAAATATGTACCAAATTTTGCGAATGACGTACCAAATTTTGTGAAGGATGTACCAAGGGTTCCAAAGTGCGTTCCAAGGTGGGGATCGGCCCCCAAACACTTCCTTATGGGTTCCAAAATAAAATTATGGACCATCCATGTTCAGATGGGGGTGCCGGAAGTGATAGGATCGGATGTACCAAATTTAATAAAGGATGTACCAAATTTTGGGAAGGATGTACCAAGGGTTCCAAAGTGCGTTCCGAGGTGGGGATCGGCCCCTAATCACTTTCTTATGGGTTTCTAAATGAAATTATGGACCATCCATGTTTAGATGGGGGCCCTAGAAGTGATAGGATCGGATATACCAAATTTAATGAAAGATGTACCAAATTTTGTGAAATATGTACTAAGGGTTCCAAAGTGCGTTTTAAGGAGGAGATCGGCCCCCAATCACTTCCTTATGGGTTTCTAAATGAAATTATGGATCATCCATGTTCAAATGGGGGTCCCGGAAGCAATAGGATCAGATGTACCCAATTTAATGAAGGATGTATCAAATTTTGTGAAGGATGTGCCAAGGATTCCAAACTACTACGTTCCAAGGTGGGGATCGGCCCCCAATCACTTCCTTATGGGTTCCCAAAATGAAATCATTGATCATCCATGTTCAGATGGGGTCCCATAAGTAATAGGATCGAATGTACCAAATTTAATGAAGGATGTACCAGATTTTGTGAAGGATGTACTAAAGGTTCCAAAGTTTGTTTCGAAGTAGGGAACGATCTCAAATCACTTCTCAAAGACCCCTAAAGGAATAAACAAACCATGGGTAATAAGATAGAGGTTTTGATAGCTTAAGGATTGGATGTACCAAATTTTTTTAACGATGTACCAAATTTTGTAAATGATGTACCAAAAGGGCCAATGTCCATTCCGAAGTGGGGAACGACCTCCAATCACTTTCTAAGGTTGTCCAAAGAAATAAATGAACCATAGGAAGAAATTTAGGTGTGCCATTAGCTCAAGGATTTGATGTATCAAATTTTCTTAAGAATGTACCTAGGGTTCCAAAGTTTGTTTCAGAGTAGGAAACAACCTCCAATCACTTTCCAAAGATCCTTAAAGAAATTAATGGACCATGGTTATAAGATAGGGATCCTGGTAGCTCAAGGATTAGATGTACCAAATTTTTGGTATAGAGATTCAACTGGTACCATTTTATAATGCAGATTCAAATTTATGTGAATGAAACAAAATATACTAGCTAGTTTCCTATAATGAGCTAAATAAAAAAAGTAGTTAAAAATAAAAAGATAATATAAAATAAAATGATAATATAGATTTAAAATAAATAAAAAAATTAAAAATGAACAATTAAAATTTTTAAAAAAATGATAAATACTTAAAAAAAAATTCTTTCAAAAAAATCTATGATTTTAAATCAACAAGCAATCATTTCCATCGCTTATTTCATATGAACGTTAAGGGCCAACCTTTCAAGCTATCGGCATGCCTCCATTTGCCTTACTGACCAACCCACACCTCAAATCTAGTCATCCTAAAGGCATGCCTCGATCGAGAGTCATGCCTATCTTTTTCTTATTGCACATAGCTTAACAAAAATAATTTTTTCACCCATATTCATGTGTCTTCCATGAAGGTTGTGCTCTTGACTAGTGCACATAGCCTACCAATATAATGGTTTTAACAATAGGCATGCCTCTAAAATCAAGGGTGTGCCCCTAGTTTGCATACTACATTTAGTATACCAAAATAATGTTATCATACCCATGGACATGCCTATACAACTAAGGGTGCACCCCTACTTTGCCTTTTGTATGTAGCATAGTAATATAATGTCATTCAACCATAGACATGTCTTTGAAATGGAAGGTGTGCCCCTAGATTGCCTTTTGCACATAACATACCAAACTCATGTTATTGTATATAAAAAAATTCATTTATTCTAAGGATAAGGTGTAAATGTTCAAATGCCTTCCCAATGTTTTAATGGGTCAACCTCCCTTTTACCGACTCCTCACATAACACGAAGTCAATCCCCACCTCAAGGATTTGGCACATCCTTCACAAAATTGGGTACATCCTTCATTAAATTTGGTACATCCGATCCTATCACTTTCGGGACCCCCATCTAAACATGAATGATCCATAATTTCATTTAGAAACCCATAAGAAAGTGATTGGAGACCAATCCCCACCTCGGAACGCACTTTGGAACCCTTGGTACATCCTTAACAAAATTTGGTACATCCTTATAAAAATTTGGTACATCTGATCCTTTGCTTATGGGACCCCCATCTGAACATGGATGGTCCATGATTTCATTTTGGAACCCATAAGAAAGTGTTTGGGGGCCGATCCCCACCTCGAAATGTACTTTGGAACCCTTGGTACATCCTTTACAAAATTTGATACACCCTTCATTAAATTTGGTACATCCTATCCTATTGCTTCCGGGACCCCCATCTGAACATGGATGGTCCATAATTTCATTTAGAAACCCATAAGGAAGTGATTGGGGGCTGATCCCCACCTTAAAACGCACTTTGGAACCCTTGGTACATCCTTAACAAAATTTGGTATATCCGATCCTATTGCTTATGGGACCCCCATCTAAACTTCGATGGTCCATGATTTCATTTTGGAACCCATAAGAAAGTGTTAGGGGGTCAATCCCCACCTCAAAACACACTTTGGAACCCTTGGTACATTCTTCACAAAATTTGGTACATCCTTCATTAAATTTGGTACATTCTTCATTAAATTTTTGTTCATCCCATCCTATCGCTTCCGGGACCTCCATCTGAACATGGATGGTCCATAATTTCATTTAGAAATCCATAAAGAAGTGTTTGGGGGCTGATTTTCATCTTGAAACGCACTCTGGAACCCTTTGTACATCCTTCACAAAATTTGGTATATCTTTCATTAAATTTGGTACATCCGATCTTATTGTTTTCGAGATCCCCAACTGAACATGAATGGTCCATGATTTCATTTTGAAACCCATAAGGAAGTGATTGGGAGCCGATCCCCACATCGAAACGCACTTTTGAACCCTTGGTACATTCTTCATTAAATTTGATGCATCCGAACCTATTGCTTTCAGGACCCCCATCTGAACATGGATGGTTCGTGATTTCATTTTGGAACCCATAAGGAAGTGATTGGGGGCTGATCCCCATTTTGGAACGCACTTTGGAACCCTTGGTATATCCTTCACAAAATTTGGTACATCTTTCATTAAATTTGGTACATTCTTCATTAAATTTGGTACATCCCATCCTATCGCTTCTAGGACCCTCATCTGAACATGATGATCCATAATTTCATTTAGAAACCTATAAGGAAGTGATTGGGGGTCGATCCTCGCCTCAGAACGCACTTTGGAACGCTTGGTACATCCTTTTCAAAATTTGGTACATCATTCATTAAATTTTGTACATCTGATCCTATTGTTTTTAGGTCCCCCATCTGAACATGGATGATACATGATTTCATTTTAAAACCAATAAGTGATTGGGGGTCGATCTCCACCTCAGAATGTACTTTGGAACCCTTGGTACATCCTTCACAAAATTTGGTATATCCTTCACAATGTACCAAATTTTGTGAAAGAAGTACCAAATTTTGTCAAAGATGTACCAAATTTTGAAAAGGATGTACCAATGTTGCCAAAGTCCGTTATGAGATGGGGAACGACCTTCAATAACTTCCTAAGGGTCTCCAAATGAAGAAATGGACTATGGAAATGGAGATAAGTGTTCCGTTAGCTCAAGGATTGAATGTATCAAATTTTCTCAATGATGTACCTAGGGTTTCATAGTCCATTTCGGAGTGGGGAACAATCTCCAATCACTTCTCAAAGATCCCTAAAGGAATAATCGAACCATGGGTAATAAGATAGAGGTTTCAATAACTCAAGTATGTACAAAATATTTTTAAGGACGTACCAAATTTTGTAAAGGATGTACCAAGAGTGCCAAAGTTCGTTCCGATGTGGGGAATGACCTTCAATCACTACCTAAAGGTCCTCAAAGGATAATATAGACCATAGGAAGATAGATAAGGGTCTCAATAGCCTGAGGATTGGATGTACCAAAATTTCTTAACGATGTACCAAATTTCCTTAAGGATGTACCTAAGGTTCCAAAGTTCGTTTCTAAGTAGGGAACGACCTCTAATTACTTCCTAAAGATCCCTAAAGAAATAAACAAACCATGGGTAATAATATAGAGGTCCTGGTAGCTCATGGATTGGATGTACAAAATTGTTTTAAGGATGTGCCAAATTTTATTAAATATGTACCAAATTTTATAAATGATGTACCAAATTGTTTTTGGATGTACCTTGGGTTCCAATATCCGTTTTAGGGTGGAGAATAACCTCTAATTCCTTCTCAAGGGTCCCCAAAGGAATATATGAACCATGAAAATGAAAATAGGGGTCTTGGTTACTCTAAGAATGGATATACATAGAATCCCAAAGTTATTTTTGGGGTGGGCAAAGACCTCCAATTACTTATCAAGAGTCCCAAAGGAATATATACACCATGATAAGTATGATAGTGTTTTCGGTTCTCCTAAACATTAATTTACCTTTTTTTTTAAGGATGTACCTATTTTTTATTAAATTAATATAAAAGGTTAAATACAATTTTTTATGAAAAATATATTTTCTTTTATATTTTATTTTAACTAAAAATTAAAGATTTTAACAAAAAAAAAAAAAAAAAGTTAGATCCACAATCAATTTAAAATCATAAGAAAAATGATAAAAGCACCGTCACTTATTGTGATTTTGATATGATAAATTTAAAATAAAAATTAAAAGAAAAATAATGTAAATAATAAAATAGTATTACGATGATATTTTTACTTTTACATGTGATAGAATTTACAAAATAAATAAATCTTTTGTTTAGTTTTAATATAAAAAATCTTATATCATAAACTTCTAAATAATAAAATGGAGTTTTTAAATTTAAACCTTAATTTATAAAATGTATTATTATAATTAATATTTAAAATCATTATTATTTGTGGGATAATATTTTCATTTTTGTACATTATATATTTTGTTTTTATTTAATTTTTTATATTAATTATTTATTATATATTATCATTTTAAGTTTAATATGTCAAAAAAATAATTAAAATCAATAAATATAGACAAATTAGAGAGTAAAAATAAATTAAAATTAAAGAAGTTTTATTAAAAAATGCACGAGCATATTAAAAAAAATATAAAGACAAAAAATAAAAATAATAATAAAAACTATAATAGGTGATAATGGATTATGGTGGTAGGAGAGGAAAAAAAAAATGGAAACGTGACAAGTGGTAAGGGAGATATATTGATGTGAGAAAAATAATAAAAATAAATTACACATGTACTTGTTAACAGGTGGTAGTAAATTGGTGTGTACTTTGTCCTTTACTTTTGAGGGTAATTGTGAAACAAATTTGAAAGCACTATTGAAGTGCATGAATAGACAATATTTTTTCCCATTTTACACCAAAATCAAAAAGAAAAAAGTAAAGTTCCAAAATCTCATATTTTTTGTAGTTGGTGTATGGTTAGATGATTTTCCCTTTTTTCTTTACCAAAAGTCGGAGATAAAAGGCAGTTTAAAGAACCCACTTGTTTTTTGACAATTAGAGAAGGACATTAGTTACTTCTATCTATTTATCTCCTATTGAACTACATTTAAGCTAAAGATCAGTTCTAGAATTAAAATATTTTGCAATAACGTGTATTCTGATGCATGTTAAAAAGAGGCATCCAAACATCTTGCCAAAGAATATACAAGTTCTTGCAGATCAACATCCAGTTGTCAAAGATAATTTTGCATTTGCAAAGACATGTTGATTAGGTAAGAAATCAGTGAACAGATTCACAATTGATTGTGCTTTGTTTGAAATTTGCAGAGCTTCTAGGTATGGAGGCTAGGCCATACACTTTTAGTTATGCTGAACTAAAAAATGCCACTGGAGACTTCAGTCCTTCTAATAAGCTTGGAGAGGGTGGATTTGGACCTGTCTATAAGGTAGGTCATTATCCTATTGAGCCTATATATTTTTTTATGATTATGAGTATGATTACAAACATGGGATTTTTCTCAATCATTCTTTTTTTTTTTTGTAATAATTTTATATTCAATTTTTTAGGGGACACTTTCTGATGGAAGAGTTGTTGCTGTAAAGCAACTATCTGTATCATCCCACCAAGGAAAGAATCAGTTTGTAACAGAGATTGCAACCATATCAGCTGTGCAACATCGTAACCTTGTGAAATTGTATGGGTGCTGCATTGAAGGAGTAAACCAATCACTTGTCTATGAGTATCTTGAAAACAAGAGCCTTGATCAAGCACTATTTGGTAAGAGTTAGCACCTTAGCAGCTCTAGCCATCGTGACATTTTCTTAAGAAAACAAAATGAATACAGTTATGGTTGTTATTCATGAACAGGAGAGGGAAATTTGGACCTTGTTTGGCGAACCCGTTATGATATATGCTTGGGTGTAGCCAGGGGTCTAGCCTATCTTCATGAGGAATCGCGACTTCGCATTGTACACAGAGATGTGAAGGCCAGCAATATTCTGCTTGACTATTATCTCAACCCTAAGATTTCAGATTTTGGTTTGGCCAAACTGTATGATGATACGAAGACTCACATAAGCACCCGTGTTGCAGGCACAATGTAAGATCCTTGAGAGTCAAGGCCCTTAGTCCCTTTTTTGTTCTGTTTTTTTTTTTTTTTTTTGGATTTTTTTTTTCAGGTATCATCAAAGTTTTAAAACTGAGATTTTATGCTACTGATGTAGTGGGTATCTTGCACCGGAGTATGCAATGCGTGGTCACCTCACAGAAAAGGCCGATGTGTTTGGTTTTGGTGTTGTAACTCTAGAGATTGTCAGTGGAAGGCCAAATTCTGATACAAGCTTGGAAGAAGAAAAGACTTATCTTCTTGAATGGGTATGATATTTTTACCCCTTGGACTCTGTTTTATCTTATGAAATGTCTTCATACCAGTAATTGTTATGGTACTCATAGTGATTAGGGGCTCTACCATACTTAAGCATACATGTTCTGATTCCCTGATAATTTATAAAGAAAATTAGGCTTCATTAGATCTCTTGGACATGTTAAGGTCATTTCTAGACAGATTGTGGAAATTGGATCTTTCCATTTTGGTTCAGAGATCATTTGAATTTAGTCCCTTTTCAAATTTAATAGGATCTAAGAACTAGTTCTTTTCCTTATTCATAGGCTTGGCAGCTACATGAAACCAACCGTGAACTTGAACTGGTAGACTCAAGATTATCAGAATTCAGTGAAGAAGAAGCAACAAGAATGAATAGGAGTCGCTCTTCTGTGCACTCAGACATCACCGACACTACGGCCACCAATGTCCCGTGTGGTGGCAATGCTTTCAGGAGATATTGAAGTGTCCAGAGTTACAACAAAGCCCGGATACTTAACAGATTGGAAGTTCAATGATGTATCCAGCTTTATGAGTGAAAATAGCGATTTGAATTCACCAAGTATCAGCATGGCAGTTGATACAGACTGTTCTGCATTAACTGCCAATAAAACTGAATCCATGAGATTATTGGAGAGGGCAGGTGAAGAATAGTGTTTCTTTTCTGCTTTAGTGTGATTTTTGCTGTTTCACACAACTCTGATAAATTCTCTGATTTCTTACCATGTATGTGTGTTTAGTATACAAGTATGTATAGGTTGTCTCTTAAGTCAGTTCTTTATATTTTCATACTTTTAAGATAGAATGTTTTTGTATGAACTTTGGTTGAAGTTGTGGGTTTTGTTTTGCTCATCATTCATGTAATGAAGTGGTCCGTGCAGTGGCCAAATGCACCAAAGAAATACAAACCAGAAATGAGCAAGTTAAACTTAATTTATCTTGTGGATATGTGAATGGAACTGATTAAGGTGAAAATTAATATATATGGTAACTAATCATACTAAGAATGTGTTTGATAGTATTTCTATTCAAAGTGTTTGTAATAGAATTATATTTTCTATTCAAATGTTTCTTTAGAAAATATTTGAAGTGATTTTTCAATATTATGGGTGATTTTTCACATTTTTAAAAGTGTTTCCTAAATTTTGTCAAATATCTATTTTTTTTTCTTTTCAAAAACGCTTTTTAGGTTAAAAATACTTTTTATAATCATGCTGAAAAATCCCAAAATATTGGTGAAAAAAGTGAAATATTGGTCAAAATTAACAAAAACCAACAAATTAGATATTTCCATTGAAATATCCTATCAATTGCTATCGAAATTTTCACCCATGATCAAAACTAATCAAAATTTTATTGATAAATAAATATTTTCTCATTGACAAATTTATAAAAGAAATAAATATTGCCAATGAAGTCCAAAGAAAAATAAAATATGAATATTCTTTTATTGATAAATTTTCTTAATGGAAAAGACAAATTTCTAAATTCAAGGAACCAAATTATTTGAATTAAACAACTAAATGGAATTTCAAAATTTAATTTCTTAATTTCACCTATAAATAGGGGTAACTTCTTTCTGTGAGGGGACTTATTGGGATTAGTAAAAAATGACTCTACACAGGAAAAGAGACTTCACAAAGAAGAAAAATCCTCAAAAAATCTTCTTATTGCAAGTCTAAGAAACGATAGAAGTACTACGCACGCAATCTTCGTCTTTCAATGAGTTCATTCAAGAATAAGCCACTTGTAGCCTTCAATTGATCTCTAAAATCAATGAAGTATTTTCATCATCGTTATTCAAATTGTGATCAAGGTGAAAGAATTATAAGGATATATTCTTTTGTAAAAGAATATAACCATAAAGATCGTACCTGACAATTTATCAATTTTAATAAAATTTTTGTTTCGCATTATTTTTCCTATTGTTTTGCTTGTATTGCAAGACTTCATGAAATTTGTGCATGCATAGAATTATAAGGATTGCGTAAGTTATAATTTATATTTATCACATGTAATTAGATCATTATTATTTTGATATACAATACTCTATCCGTGATAAAATGAGATGAGTATTTGTTATTCATATTATTAAATATGAAATTAGTGTTTACACAAATATACACTTAAAAGTATGTCATTAGGAACAAGTTGACTCTCTCACTTGAGCAAGCATCTTAATCAATGTGTTTACGAGACTCAATAATAAATAAGTGAAAAGTATACAAAGATGATGATTGTCACCTTGATTAATTATATCAATATGAGATGTAAAATAAATGATATCTTAACCAAATTTAATTAACTATAATTATTTTTGTTTCTTTAAATCAGGCTTGAGTTTTAGTATAAAAGGTTTAAGGAGAGTGATAGATGCGGAAGTTATGCAAGATGCTAATATAGAGTTTTAGATTAAGGTTCATGTGGTGGAAGCTTGACATATACTTTCAAAGTAAATAAAAACCACCATAACATGTATTTCATACTACATATGTTTGAACCTGACGGATAAAAAAAGTGATTGATTAATCTTTATATCCTTACTATGTAAGATCCCTATGTCTAATTACAATTATAATAGTCGATATAAATATTCTTTGTACTTTTGACAAATGATCAAAATATTGATTTTTACGAAAATTTCAATTTAATAAATATTTTATCTTGATAATATTTTTAAAGAATTTATTTCTATTAAATTACCTTTATTTCTATTTTTAATGTAGATTTTATGGATACATAAAAAAAATATATCATAAACTATCAACGAATTTTTTTTTTTTTTTTAAATTCTCGATGATACGTAAATTAATTAATAAAAATATTGAAAAATAAAACTCCAAAAAGATGAAAAAATAATATACATATATATATATATATATATATTAAAGTTGTTTTGTTAAAGAAATCAATATATATAATTTGTGACTTTCAACAATAATTTTGTATAACTTGAAAATAGATTTAAAATAATTGGTTTGAATGTATTAAAAAATAGGGATGATAAAGTTTGATATGATTAACCAATACGACTTGAGCATGACACATTTTTTATGGTTTGGGTTGAGTATAATTGGTTTTGGGTCAAATTTGTGTCAAACCATATAACTCCTTTAATAAATAGATAGTTTTTAATCAACCTATGTAACACGAAGTCAATTAGAATTGACTCAATAATTATGTTGATTAACTTAATTATCACGTTAAACCATTTAATTTATATTTAATTCATTTTAATTTTTTTGACATAAAGATGTTTGGATAAGACATTAATGAAGAATTTGAAGACTAAAATATGAAGAATTTGAAGACAAACTATGGAGGAACACAGACTCAATTCATTCTGTGATACCTTTTTTTTTTTTACAATGAATGAAAGCATAAAGAAATAGCCTATAGATATGAGACAATTCCGGAATGGTACACTATCACCGGACGGAATTTCCCTTACATGGAAAGTGAATAAACTACCTTGCTAGAATTACTCCTAAATCAATTATAATAAAGGTTGTACATTACACTAATTCAGGGAAGTAAACAGAGGATGCTAAATATGGGGAGGAACATGCACAGGCAGGAAGGCGACGTGGGCTTGATTTCCAACACTCCCCCTCAAGCCGCGTTGTAGATGTTGATCATTCCAAGTTTTTCTGTCAGATCTTCAAAGTTAACTCGAGCAAGAGCTTTTGTGAGAATGTCAGTCGTTTGACAATTTGTCGGAGTGTAGCTGACTTTGAAAACTCCTTCTTCAATCTTTTCCTTGATAAAGTGTCGATCTGTCTCCACGTGCTTTGTTCGATCATGATGAACCGGATTCTTAGCGATACTGATGGCAGCTTGATTGTCGCAGTATAACACCATGGGATGCTTCAATGGAACCCGTAATTCTTCTAACAGCCCGTTCAACCAGATTCCCTCGCAGATACCTTGTGCCATAGCATGAAATTCTGCCTCAGCACTGCTACGGGCTACCACTGACTGTTTCTTGCTTCGCCATGTAACCAAGTTCCCCTAGACAAATGAACAATAGCCTGAAGTTGATCTCCGATCAGTCACTGAACCTGCCCAATCTGCATCTGAAAAAATCTCAATCTCTTTCTTTGTTGTTCTTTGAAAGAAGAGACCCTTTCCCAGTGTCATCTTGAGGAACCTCAATATTCTGATCACAGCAGTCATGTGTTTTTCGGTTGGATTATTCATGAATTGACTTACCACACTAACGGAGAAGCCGATGTCTGGCCTTGTATGAGAAAGATAGATGAGTTTCCCCACAAGACGTTGATATCTTCCTTTATCAACTGGCGCACTTCCATCACTTTCTTCCAGTTTGACAGTTGTATCCATAAGTGTTTCTGCCGGCTTGCATCCTAGCATTCCTGCTTCACTCAATAAGTCCAGAATGTATTTGCGTTGTGAGATTGCTATACCTTTCTTTGACCTAGCAATCTCCATTCCGAGAAAGTACTTGAGGTTTCCAAGATCCTTGATCTCAAATTCCTTTGTCAGTAATTTTTTAAGTAAGTCAATTTTCTCTTCATGATCACTTGTCAAAATTATGTCGTCCACATATACAATGATAATTGCCAGCTTCCCTTCTGGGAAGTGTTTCACAAATAATGTGTGATCGGATTGACATTGAACGAATCCGTACCCTTTCACTACCTTAGTGAACCGTTCAAACCAGGCCCTGGGAGATTGTTTGAGACCATACAAGGATTTTCGGAGTTTGCAAACCTTGTTGAAATTTGAAGTCGTCTCAAGTCCAACAGGAATGTCCATGTAAACTTCTTCCTCTAAGTCACCATTGAGGAAGACATTCTTCACATCAAGTTGGTGAAGCGACCAATCGAGATTAGCTGCCAAGGATAAAAGTACACGAACAGTATTGAGCTTGGCAACTGGAGCAAAAGTTTCTTGATAGTCAATGCCATAGGATTGGGTGAATCCTTTGGCGACCAACCGAGCCTTATACCTGTCCACATTACCATCTGCCTTGTACTTTACTGTGAAAATCCACTTACACCCAACTGGTTTCTTACCTCTTGGGAGGTCAGTAATTTCCCACGTACCATTCTTTTCCAGTGCCTGAACTTCCTCATCGACTGCCGCCTTCCACTTAGGATACTTGAAAGCTTCCTGAATATTCCGAGGAACTTGTATCTCTGTGATGCTAGAAGTGAATGCACGAAACGTAGGTGATAGCTTATCATAAGAAATAAAATTTCCAATGGGATGCTGAGTGCATGATCTAACTCCTTTCTTCCAAGCTATGGGCATATTAAGAATATCATTTTCTAACTCGGAATCAATAGTACCATCAGGAGCGTTGTTACCTGGAAGTTTGCTTGGATTAGGACCCGGTTCAGCCTC
Source organism: Vitis riparia (assembly GCF_004353265.1). Taxonomy (NCBI): domain Eukaryota; kingdom Viridiplantae; phylum Streptophyta; class Magnoliopsida; order Vitales; family Vitaceae; genus Vitis; species Vitis riparia. The sequence continues at coordinate 8,690,690 of NC_048442.1, read as the reverse complement.
ATGGGTTTGTTGAGAAAGTGCTCCTTCCTCCGTTTCCTCTTGGATGTGCTCCTTATCCCACAAGTCAACAATGGACTCGGGCTGATTAAATGACTCTAGAGGAATGTGATTTTCAGTGGTGATGGGTGACTCACTGAATGACTCAAGATCCCAAAATTGATATTCCTGAGTTGAATTCTCCCCCTGAATATCGTTTTTGGGATAGTAAGGCTGGGTTTCAAAAAAGGTGACATCCATTGAATTGTAGAATTTTCTTGTGACCGGAGAGTAACACTTATACCCTTTTTGATTTGAAGAATACCCAAGAAAGATGCACTTGAGTGACCTAGGATCAAGTTTACTTCTATGTTGTTGATTGATATGAACAAAGACAGAGCACCCGAAAATTTTGGGTGGGACGGTGGAGATGAGACGAGTAGTCAGAAAGGATTTTAGGAGTGTTTGACAAGGTGTTTGGAATTTTAGAACCCTAGACGGCATCCTATTGATGAGGTAGACTGCCGTAAGGACAGCTTGCCCCCAGAATAATTTTGGAACATTCATGGAGAACATTAGTGATCTAGCCACCTCTAACAAATGCCTATTTTTCCTTTCAGTGATTCCGTTTTGTTGTGGGGTATCAACACATGAACTTAAGTGAACTATCCCTTCTTGTGCTAGAAATTCTCCTAGAGTGGAGTTGAAATAATCCCTAGCATTATCAGACTTTAGAATTTGTATTTTTGACTGGAATTGGGTCTAAATCATATTTTTAAAATTTTTGAAAATTTGACTCGTTTCAGATTTTTCTTTCATGAGGAATACCCAAGTTAATCTAGTGTGATCATCTATGAATGAGACAAACCACCTAGTACCAGTTACATTTTTTATTCTTGACGGACCCCAGATATCGCTATGAATCATTGAGAATGGACTAGACTCTTTATAGGGTTGAATGGGAAAATGAGACCGGACTTGCTTTGATAATTGACAGATTTCACACTCAAAGGATTTTGGATTTTTATTAAATAATGAAGGAAATAAATGCTTGAGATACATAACATTTGGATGACCTAAGCGATAGTGCCATAACCTAATTGCACTATCGTTATTTTGACATGAAACCGAAAAAGAATTACTACCAACTGCCATTTGAGGTCGTTCTTGTGGATCGTGGCGCTCCTTAAGGATGTAGAGTCCAGAGCATTCCTCAGCATTGCCAATCGTCTTCCCCGAATCCAAATCCTGAAATTCACAGTGAGTGGAGGAAAAATTAGTAATACACCTATTTTCCTTAGTGAGTTTACTAATTGACAATAGATTATAGTCCAAGTTAAGAACAAGGAGAACAGAGTTGAGAGTAAGATCCCTTGATAGCACAACTGAACCTGTTCCGGCAACCTTTGATAGTGAACCATCTGCTATTCGGACTGTTAAATTATTTGGACATGAGCTATATGTATCAAAAATTGTCGCATCTCTCGTCATATGATCAGATGCTCCTGAGTCCACGATCCAAGGTTTTTTACGTTTCTTACCAGCAGTGAAGGCACTCAAAAAATTACCTTTGTGAGCCAAGGTTCCGGAACCAATGACCTGGTTGGAAGATGAGCCAGTTTGTGACTGTACTGACAAAAGAGGAGACAGTAGTTTCTGAAGCATCTCCATTTGCTCCTTATTAAAAGGGCTAGCTTCAGGTTGTGGCGATTGTTCATCGGTAGCCACATGATTGCCTTGTCCTTCTTTCTCAAGTGGTTGACGTGGCTTCCAATCTACTGGCTTTCCATGAATCTTCCAGCAAGTTTCTCTTGAGTGTCCCAGCTTTCTGCAATGATCACACCAAGGTCTACCTCCTTTAATTTTTTGACGGTTGTCAAAAGGAGCGAATTGAGTCTTAAGAGCCGAGCTTTCTGCCATATTCAGTTGTTGATAGGATCCCATCATGAGATTTTTCCGACTTTCTTCTCGACGGACTTCAGAGAATGCCTCTCTGAGGCTAGGTAGAGGTTTTACTCCCATGATTCTTCCTCTGATTTCATCAAGATTTTTGTTCAAGCCTAACAAAAATTTAAACACACGTTTCCCTTCGACAATCTTTTTATACAACAAACCATCTGTAACACAATTCCAGTTATGAACCTCAAACGTATCAAGTTGATGCCATAGACGAGTAAGAGTATTGAAATATTCAGTTACCATAAGGTTTCCTTGACGCAAATCGTGGAGGATGCCTTCAATCTGGATGATTTTAGATGTGTTTTCCTTGTCTAAGAAAGTTTCTTTTACACTGTCCCAGATTTCTTTGGCAGTATCAAATGACAGAAAATTTTCACCAATGTCAGTGGTCATAGAGTTGACTAGCCAGGACATGACCATATTATTTTCTGCTATCCACTTTTTGTAGGTTGATGTTGTGGTTTCTGGTGCCGCCGAAGCTCCGGTGATGTAGTCATCTTTCTCCTTTCCCCGTATAAACATTAATATGGACTGAGACCATTGCAAATAATTTTGCCCATTCAGTTTATGGGCTGTGATTGGAATATGAGAGGTTTCCATTTGATGAGAGGATGAAGACGATGAGATGATGATATCAGAAGTAGAGGATGATGAGTTGGTAGCCATTCCAAAGGTTGGACCGTATTTAGGCATAAACTAGAAGAATAGAATTGAGTAGGAAAAAAAAATACTGACTAAAGATGAAGACGATGAGACAGGATTAAACCTGCTCTGATACCATGAAGAATTTGAAGACTAAAATATGAAGAATTTGAAGAAAAACTATAGAGGAACACAGACTCAATTCATTCTGTGATACTTTTTTTTTTTTTTTTACAATGAATGAAAGCATAAATAAATAGCCTACAGATATGAGACAATTCCGGAATGGTACACTATCATCGGACGGAATTTCCCTTACATGGAAAGTGAATAAACTACCTTGCTAGAATTACTCCTAAATCAATTATAATAAAAGCTGTACATTACACTAATTCAGGGAAGTAAACAGAGGATGCTAAATATGGGGAGGAACATGCACAGGCAGGAAGGCGACGTGGGCTTGATTTCCAACAATTAATAATATAGAATAATAAAAGATTTAACTCAACTTGATTATTAAGTAGGAGAGACTAATTATTAAATATGGGTAAAGGGGTTACACGACGTATTACTTATCTAATAATTAAATAGCATTTAGATTTATGTTTTTAACTAGATTATTATTTATGTTGGGTTTGGGTTGACCTATATAGTAGAATGTCAAGGTTTTGACATGACACAAACACGACTATGACCCACCAATATGAATTGTTTATATATATATATATATATATATATAACAACTCTTTTTTCTTTCATGCAAAATAAAAGAAAACTCTTATTTGAGCCTCAATCCTTCTTTTTTTTTTTTTTTTTTTTTTTTGGAGTTTTATCAACTTTGACCTTGACTAGTCAAACTCCAATTGGCTTAGCCAAAGTCTTGACTGATATATCCATATGAAAATCACCAAATTTTGATGAAAATCCAAAATTATTGAACCCATAGAAGAATTGATTAAAAGGGTTTGGTGGACATGGCTAGTGTTTGACATACAAAATTTCGTTGAAATTTCCATGATATTTTGAGAAATCCTTGCTTTTTACTATGTTTTAAGGTGACAAACTAATATTATTATTTTGACACGTTTTCAATGAAAATTAAATCATTTATTCTTATGAAACATATTTGATAAGGGATTAATTTGAATCTAAAAGATATGAGCTCAAAATGAAAAATATTTTAGTAATATTGACAAGTTATATTTCCAATCAATTTATTATATTGTTATTGTAGTTAATATATTATGAATACATTTATAATATTATATAGAATATAGTTTCGAGGGACTAAGTGTATTTATTAAAAATGTAACTAAATAAGTTTGGGGGTAGAGTGAGATATGATTATTACTTTTTTACTCTTCAATTTTGGGGTTGAGCTATTATGTATCTCTAACAAACGTGTAAGTTTGTAACTCTTAAATTGCAGATATGCCCCCTTAAAAGTGAAATAAGTATGAATGGCCTTCAAAAGCAAAATATGATAGACTTGGATGTTATTGATTGAGCTATTTCAATTCATCTTGCATGAGTGAAAGATGTTGGCAATGAGTTGGGTATCAAAGTAACCCGACCCAATAAATGAAAAAAACATGGGGAAACTAGAGTTTTATAATTACCCAAATAGTGCCATTATATATATAGAAGAAATATAAAGAGGACAAAGTGTCTTCATCTTTGAAAAATGATAGAACATAGTTTTTCTTCTAAAAAGGACTTCTCTTGAAGTTTTTAGTTTTCTTCATGAAAATGAAGGTTAAAGCTTTTATAACATGAAAAATTAGAGCAAATTTCATATTTGTAGTTTCATTCATGACTTGAAGATTAAAGCTTATATACTATGAAAAAAATTAGAATAATTTTTGTATTTGTATTATTTATCCATGACTTGAGGTAGAAAATTTGTAAATAAAATAATCAAATTGCGGTGCTTCCATAAAAAAGAAACGTGGACTTTCCCAAAAATAATACCAACTGAAAAGAGAATGTTTTTTTTTTTCATTAAAAATGATAGAAGAAGATTAAAGTTGAATCCTTCTCTTAGGGGTGTCACTTAAAGGATGATCTTAATACAGAGGGTTGCATTTCTAGGTGGTGTGCCACTCGCTTAACTTTCTACATGTTACTTTCGACATATAACTGGTGCATAAGACAAAAATGTCCAAAATGTGTACGATCACCAAGTGTCAAAGACAACAATAGAATAAAAACAAAAAAGAACTATAATGGACAACTGTACGTTAAGAAAAGAGGTGGTATGAAGAGGCCAACAACATGAGTGAAGTAGATGACCCTAGGTGACTCTTATTAGTTTAAGGATGTAATAAATAAACAAATTTGACTTAACCTAAAACAAACAAACACCAACAAATAGGAATCAAAAAGCAGAAATAGAATACTTATCAAAATAAATTGGCTGAGGCGTGACAAGACACTATCCTTAAAATAGATTTACTCTCCTAAAAAATGAACTCGGTGCATAAGGAAACCAACATTCTACCTCCAAGATTCAATAGCCAAAGAAATCTCGCCTTAGGTGCACTTCATAGGTGAGATGTTATACAACTCAGTTTAAAATATATACCTCCACAAGTAGATCACTAGGGCTACAACAAGGATGTAGAGAGTCTGCAAGCATGCACCATAAGTGGATGCGACAAGGAAGTACAGTAATAGTAGGTGTTGCCTCGAGCTACAAGTGAATAGTTATAGAAAACACTTAGTATGAGAGTGCTACTATAGTGTGGTTGGAAGTACCAAACTGTTCTCAGGTATGTGGCATAAATCTAGTTTCAAATTACAACACAAGAAAAGATGAGTGAGTGAATGGCAGCAACACCAACACTAGTGGATGCAGCATGGTGGATATAGCACAGGATGGCAACTCGGTGAAAGATACATGATTCATGCCTAATTGGTGTCTCAGCTGATTCGTGTCCAGCTGGTGCTCCTTGATTGAGGGAGTAATCAACAAAATTTATAACCTATTACACCATATACTAGGGTAGCAAAGACAAAGCTACTATAGCATAGTGGCTCTAGGATCGTTCACTGGGATGGGTTTTCACTTCACAAATGATATTAATTCAAAGCTGAATTGGTGTCTTTTCATTTCAAGGTTAGCTTTAAAAGAAAACATAAAGATGTTTGAATGAAAAAGATTCAATTTTAAACTAACCAAAAATAGTAACTGATTTTACTTAGAAAGAAAAGTGTTTCTTGGAGTTTCAGATCACTAGGCTCAGATTCCTCATACAAAAAGGGAGTTCCGGTCACTTGTTTCTTTTCCTCGCATTAGAGAATTAACATATAGTTAATTCTCTAACCGGTGTTGTACAGATGCTTCCCTTTAATGGGTTCAAACACTAAATCCCTCTCATTGATGCATCTTGCAATGGCTCATACCTTTCACCTAGCACTTGCCATTCAAGGTGATCTTTAACCTTGGATTTCCCTTCACAAGCTCGCAAGAGATAACTAATGGATGTCTCCTTGGAGTCCAAAAGCTTACCAAGTGTTGGCAATTCTAGAAAATCCTACCTTCAAGTCACCTCCCAGAGGCTCGCAAGAGGTAAACTAGTGCATCTCCATGGACGGAGATCACTTGCCTTACCAAGTGTTGGCCCAGGTGATTTAAAGGCGTTTTAAGTTAACTAAAAAGATAAAAACCATTAACGGGTCACACTTTCTCTTCATTAAAAACTAAAACAATAAAACTTCCAATTTATGCATGTGGAAACTTACCCGGTTACCTTAGCTCCAAGAGACGAAGAGCCTGGCCTCTCACCCTTTGAGGAAAAATCCTCAGAGTTTGATTGGCTAGAAAGAAAAAGAATGAGAAAACAAAAATATATATGAAAAGCAGAGCAAGTGCTCTATATTTTACTTCCTTGCAAATTTGTACAAAGGATCCTCTGTCACCCAACCGTCCATCTCGAGAACAAGCTCCCGAGAGTTTATATAGGAAGGTAATTTACCCTTCCTTGGATACTTCCTAGCTAAGGAATTACATGAGTGGTTGATTACAAGGAGAAGAATGGAAATTTATACAAAAATATCTGAAGAAAGATCTAAAAGAGTCGGTGCACAACTATTGGGAAGCTTCAAGACAGTTGCATTGTGCAAAATGAGGTCTGCGAGATTTCGCAGATGAACAAAAAGGGCTGCGAAATTACTTCGCAGCAACCGGTTGGTTTCGCACCACTGCGAAGTGGTCTTCCAGCTTGTGGCTATCGGCTTCCAACTTGACGTGAAACTTTAGGGGGAATTCACAGCACTGTGCAAAAAGGCTGCGAAATATCTCACAACAAAAGGGTGATTTCGCAGCACTTTGCAAAATCTTCCTTCAACTTGGAGTGATCGGCTTCCAACGGCTGTAACTTCCTCATTTCGACTCCAAATTGCATACCGTTTGAAGCATTGGATTTTTGACTTCCTAAGATTTAAAATGACATATAGCATGTAGAAAATGGACTTCGGGAAGTGCTCCAAAAGTGCGAAAGAAGACTGCAGCTGCTGTCCTCTGTTTTCTTCACTCTGTTTTTCCTCTCTCCTTGCTTCTCTCCTTGCATACTTTGAACGACTTTGGCAAAGGGCTATGGAGCTCCAAATCTTGGTTCTTCATGAATTTGAGCTCTTCATTGCTTTGCCATGGATTCCAAATAACTCTCCTCAATCTTGGATTGCTTTGGTGATCAAAAAGCTATCAAAAACACCAAAACTTACACAATTTGATTAGAATTGATTGCAAGGGTCCTTAACATGTTAATTGGATTAAAAGGCAATAATTACTACTCAAGAGTGTTTAAAAGAGTTAATCACAAGCTACAAAATAGCATGTTTTGAGTAGTAATCAATACATGACAAGGCTATTGCAACTAATGAACCTTGAAAAGGGATTGCAAGCAGAAATGCAAAGAGAAGGGAAAACTACAGAGAGAGCAGCAGTGGCTAAGAAGAAGCAATGTGAAACTCTAAAAGGGGTTCGCCTTTTATTGGCAGAGTTCAATAGGACTCTCCTATAAATGTTAAACTGATCAACAAAATTAATTTAAAAAAAAAAACAACTAAAAAAATACACATGTTGGCTCATGTTAGAATCACTTAGCTAGTTCAGTTAATTGGTTAGACTTAATTTATTAGAATACAACTCATCATTTTTAACATAATATAATCTCTAATAAACTGTAATAGAGCAGTAAAGTTTTTCTTGTCCAGATTCAGTGTATAAATTGCATATAAATAATAATAGAGCTCACATAATAGAGTATTCTTTGTGATTTTAAAACCTTATGGTTGTCCTTATGAAATTTGATGCTCTCCATTAACATCATCCATAAGTTTCTTAGCATGGTATAAAATGCAAGAAGGTTGTTTTTTGTTTTGGATTTTGTATGTAAGGGGTAGATCCATGTGAACCAAGTAAAATCGTCCACAAAATGAATATAATAACAGAATCATTTGATAAAAGAGGAAGTGTTTATAAACAAATTGGGGGGTGAGTATTGAAGTCTATCACTTTATCTTAATCAAGTTGACATAGTTTTTAGACACCCTTGTCCCCACACACATCAACAAAATAGGAAAGCCAAAAGGAAACACAAACATATAGTTGAAGTAGGCTTGACTCTTTTAGCTCAAGCTCATATGCCTCTTTACTATTGGTGGGATTCATTCTCAACTACTGTGTATTTGATAAACCAACTTCCAACTCTGGTTCTCAACCTCCTTTCACATTTTGAGTCTTTTTTAAATAAAAATCAAATTAGCATTTCCTAAATTTTTTTTTTTTTTTTTTTTGTGCTTGCTATCCATTCCTCTAACCTTACAACAAACATAAATTTGACTTTCACACATCCAAATGTATCTTTCTAGGATATAGTTCAAACCACAAAGGGTATAAGTGCCTTCATTCATCTGGTCATCTTTACATTGCAAAGAATGTTAATTTTAATGAGTTTGAATTTTCTTTTTCCACTAGCCTCTTCATTTCTTCATCAACTCCCAAACCTGATACATCCTTATCTCAAATTCCTTTTATAATTCCAACTCATTCTCATAACTTCCATTTAGCTACATCTCATTTTTCAAATTGTGTAACTGGTACAATGACTAAAGCAACCATTCTAAGAGAAGTCCTTGCATATGAGTAGGTTCCTCACAATCAGCATACAAAATTTGTTTCGTCCACTATCAAAATTTCTTCTCCTGCATTTGAACCTAATTTTGAGCTTATTTTTGTTTCTAATTCATCCCATCCTTCTTCAACCTCCATTCATCTCATGCAAACAAAGTCAAATATTGGTATCTACAAACCCAAGGTCTTTAACTCCACTACCACAACACCAACATGTAAGCCATCATCTCGATCAAAACCAACTAATATTGCTCAGGCCCCAAGGTCTTTAACTCCACTACCACAATAAATATGTGTTTCAAGTTAAATACAAACAAGATGGAACCATTCAGAGATATAAAGCGAGGTTGGTGGCAAAAGGTTTTCAACAAACACATGGTTTAGACTATTTTGAAACTTTGAGTCTTGTGGTTAAGCCTTCTACCATCAAAGTTATTTTAACATTGGTTGTTACAAAGGGTTGGGGCATTCAATAGATTGATATCAACAATACATTTCTTAATGGTGATTCGCAAGAAGCGGTATACATAGCACAACATATAGGCTTTGTTGATGCAACCAAACCAAGTTATGTTTGCAGATTACACAAGGCCTTGTATGAGTTAAAACAAGCTCCAAGAGATTGGTTCGATAAGTTAAAGAATGCATTACTTGATTGGGGATTTCAAAATTTTGTATCTGACACTAGCTTATTTATTCACTAGAAAGGTAACACACTTATCATTTTGCTAGTGTACATTGATGACATCCTAATCACGAGCACTAATGCTTCTCAGGTCAATCAAGTGGTTAAAGAATTAAACAAAACGTTTGCTCTCAAGACACTTGGGTCATTGAATTACTTTCTTGGTTTTGAAGTTCATCGGGATTTTTCTGGTATCTACCTTACTCAAACCAAGTATGTTACAGATATATTGAAGAAAATTGCTATGAATGGAGCAAATAGCATTTCTAATTTTATGCTTTTTGGAAATAAATTATCTTTATCTCAAGAAGAGCTATTTGAAGATCATTCCCTATACCATAACACAATTGGTGCTTTACAATATCTAACTATGACTAGGCTAGACATCTTATTTTTCGTTAATAAAGTAAGTCAATTTTTACATACTCTAACCATTGATCATTGGAAGGCTTGGAAGAGATTCCTTTAGATATCTTCATGGGATAGTTGGTTATGGCTTACATTTCAAACCAATTAAAGGTTTATTTCTTGAAGGGTTTGCAAATGTAGATTGGGCCAGTAGCTTAGATGATTGAAAGTCAACTAGTGGCTATTATGTGTACTTAGGTGGAAATTTGATTCAATGGACCTGAAAGAAACAAAAGGTTGTTTTTTTTGCTTTAGCACAAAATTAGAATACAAGTTGTTAGCTCAAGATACCATTGAGATTCTTTGGCTTCAGTCTTTGTTTCATGAGTTGGAAATTAAAATTGTAGGTTGCCCTATACTATGGTGCGATAGTATTGGAGTAGGTTCATTAGCTTTCAACCTTGTGTTTCACTCCAGGACAAAGCATATCAAGATAGATGTGCATTTTATTTGTGAAAAAGTATTGGCTAAAGAGTTAGATGTTAGATATATTTCCACTGAAGAGCAAATTGCAGATGTGCTCACTAAGCCACTTTCAGAGTCACGGTTTGACCAACTTCAAAATAAGTTGATAGTGACTCTATTCCCATTCAACTTTAGAGGGAGTGATAGAATTAGTTAGCTATTTTAGTTAATTGGTTAAGCTTAATATGTTAGAATACAACTTAGCATCTTTAACATAATATAATTTCTAACAAACTGTAATAGAGTAGTAGAGTTTTTCTTGTATGGATTCAATATGTAGATTGCATATAAATAATAACAAAGCTCACATAATAGAGCATTCTTTGTGATTCCAAAACCTTCTGGTTATCTTTGTGAAATTTGATGTTCTCCATTATCATCCTCCCTAAGTTTCTTAGCAGTTCACAAGCTCTTGACTTGTTCCACACAAGCTCCTCCTTGTATTGGTTAAGGAATTTCAGCTACATAACTCAATCAACCTAAATTGAATCAAAGCATACTAATGTTCCCGTTTATCAGCCAAACCGGGATGATCAAAATTGGCTCGTTTCCTTGAGAACCCAGGAAACCATTTCTAATAGGAAACAAGAGTTTGAACATTGGATCAACATGAAAGGGAATCTTTTTCTATTAGTTAAGCATACCTTCCAAGGTGATCCGTGTGTCCAATTTACAAAACTATAAATAAGAAACCTTATCCAGGGAAAAAATCAAGCAAAATTATAACGAAAACATTCGGTGTCATCTATGGGAACCATTTGAACAAAAAAGCTAGAAAGCCATGGAAAATAGGAAGGAAGGAGAAGGATCGCGGTCATGGGAGGACCATTTATCCACAATGGAGTAGTGGATGAAAGAATGGCAGGAAGAACATCAACAACAAATTGAAGTAATTCTTGCAGCAACTGTAGCACTCCAGTAGGAAAATGAAACTCTCCAAGAGGCCACAATTGTTCATACTCCTCAATGTACACCAATGGCACCATCAACTCCAGATTCTCTATCGTTTTTTCAGCTACCTATCCCGATGGCAGAGTCGGTCCCACCGCAATCACCATTAGTGGAGACAATTGACGACACTTACTCAAGTGATGAACAAGAGTATGCGAGTGCTACCAAAACTACCTCTAAGATTTGAGCCCCGAGTTTCCTCAGGCAACTAGATTTTTAACAAGGTATGCGATAGGCGAATACCACTTTTTGCATCCTAGATGATATAGCTGAAACACCGTCCATGCACCCTATATTATGTCAAAAGGCTTTAAGACACTTCTCTATGCCTAAATTCAACATGTACGATGAATCGGAAGATCCTTTTGATTACCTCATGTATTTTTGATAGGCAATGACTCTAGAAAGCCATAATGGCTCGTCTTAATGCAAAAAAATTTTGTCTAGCCTTCAAGGGCCCGCTTTGTCTTGGTTTCATCGTCTACCAGCTAACTCGGTTCCATCATTTAGAATGTTGTTCGAAATTTTTGCTACTAATTACTTATGTTCAATTAGAAGAAAGTAGAGTGTAACAACCATCTTCCATGTAAAAATGGAACGGGAAGAGTCGATCAGAAGTTTCATGAAACGATTCGGGGAAGCCATCTTTCGTTTAGATGAAGCAAGCACGGATATAATCATGCAAGCAATCAAGAAAGCAATCTTCCTTAACACTTCTTTTTTAATTCAATATCCTTCGATTCTCCTATGTCAATGGATGAATTGTTTCAAAGAGCAAACAAGTATTCTATACTGGAAGATGATCTCCATGCAACCTCTCATCAAGCTATAAATAAGGTGCATGGTAACGATTTTCATGGTATGAGAAGAGGTAGCAGTAGAAGTTCATCCATATCAAATGAATGGTGCTGAACGAAATATGATCACGTAGTCAGAAGAGGACACCCTTTCACTCTCATTACACTTTCTTATCTTTAGTTGTTCCTCCTAATTCAAGCAGTCGTAGGATTTGGGTGGCCTCAACCAATGAGAAGCGAACTAGAACAAATGGTCTAGACTTGGTTATGCAAATTCCATAAAGATCATGGTGTCACAAACTTAGTCGTTTCCTAAGCTCGTGCGGCACTTAGACAAGTCAAGACGCTTGATCTTGCTAAGTCAGCCTTACTCTCAACGCTTAACTTGCTAGGCTAAGATGCTCACGACTCGGAAGCTTGAGAAGGCGTAGTAGGCAACTCTTAAGGAATGGAAGCTTTTGTTACTCAAGGAAGCCTTTACAAGTGCTTTAGGAACTCACTTGCTTGGTGCCTTGGCCAAATGAGGCTCTCACCTATTTATAGGCACCAATGGAACTCTTTGGAACCTTGGAGGGTTCCTTACAATTCAAGAATATTCTAGAACACCCTATACCATTCTATATACAAACCTATGTACAAGAATATACAAGAGACCTCTGGAATTCTCTAGAAAGCTTTGGATTACTCTCATGTCTTCCACCATAGTGTAGAGTGTGGATTTCTCTAGGCATTTCTAAAACCTTCCACACTCTTCCCACTAATGGCTAAGTGTAGAAGTCTCTAGAAGCTTCTTAGGCTCTATATAAACCCATAGGGAGACTCATTTGAAACATCCTGTGACACTCTCTCTCACCTAAGCCGCAAAAGTCCTAGTCATGTCTTCTGCCCGGAACCGCTCAATCTGCTCCTGGAACTGTCATAGTACATTTGCTGGCTCCCAACTAGCCTCGTTCTTTGGTAGTCCCTTCCATTTCACTAAGTACTCTATAGCAAGAGGCACACTTCGTCTCTTGATGACTCGGTCTGCAATGATGTGTTCCACCTCCTTGTCATATGAGGTCACAATCGTTGTATCTTAGAAAACCCTCGGCTTGGATTATCCTTGTCTTCGTGATATGGTTTCAAGTAACTTGCGTGGAAAACGGGATGAATCTTCAACCTTAGTGGTAACTCAACTCTATAGGACACCTTGCCAACCTTCCCAAGTATGGGGAAGGGTCCTTCATACCTCCTCACAAGGCCCTTATGCACCGACCTTAGGGATTTGAATTGTTGAGGAAGAAGCTTGACAAGTACCATGTCTCCAACCTTGTACTCCGTGTGACATCGCTTTTTGTTAGCCCACTTCTTCATTTTCTTAGTGGCCTTGTCCAAGTATAAGCGTGATATATCAACTTGCTTGTGACACCCCTTCGCAAACTTGAAAGTCGTTGGACTTCTCCCCATATAGTCTATCGTTAAAGTATGAGGAGTTAACGGTTGCTGCCCTGTGGCTAGCTCGAACGGGCTCTTATTGGTTGCCTCACTCATTTGCAGGTTGTATGAGAACTGGGCTATGTCTAGCAACTTAGCCCAATCTTTCTGGTTGACACTCACGAAGTGCCTCAAGTATAGCTTCAGTAAGGCGTTTACCCTCTCAGTTTGCCCATCAGTTTATGGGTGAAAGCTTGTGGAGAAGTGAAGCTCCAAACCCATAAGCTTGAAGAGCTCCGTCCAAAACTTCCCAGTGAATCGTGGGTCACGATCACTAATGATATACTTAGGCAACCCCCAATACTTGACTACGTGCTTTAAGAATAGCCTTGTCGTCTCCTCCGCAGTGTAGTCAGTCGAGGCAGCTATGAAGGTTGCATACTTAGAGAATTTGTCCACTACAACTATGATGGAGTCGTTGTCCTCCAACTTGGGTAGCCCGATGATGAAGTCCATAGTGACACTATCCCATGGGCGCTCTGCTATCGGTAATGGTTCCAACAAGCCTTTAGGTTGTTGTTGCTCCACCTTGTCTTGTTAGCACACAAGACAAGTCCTCACATAGGCCTCAACTTCATCCCGTATTTGAGGCCAATACTAAGCTGACTCAAGTAGTGCCCTTATGTTTCGTTGCCCGGGGTGCCCAGCCCACTTGGTGTCATGGCACTCCTTAATCAGATTCCACTTTATGTTCCCCCACTTAGGCACATAGAGTCGTCTTCCTTTAGTGTAGAATAGGTCGTCCTCCACCCAGAACCGCTTAGTTTTCCCTTCATGAGCTAGGGTTATAAGGCTTTTAGCCATTGGATCATGTTGTAGTCTCTCCCTAAGAAGATTCATTATGTCTCCTTGGGGCTGGCTCGTCACGGATGCTAGCTCCACTTTACGGCTTAGAGCGTCGGCCACATGATTAACACTTCCTGGCTTATACTCCAGCGTATAGTCGAACTCGGCTAAAAAGTCTTATCACCTAGCTTGTTTAGGACTTAGCTTCTTCTGCGTCTAGAAGTAGCTAGTGGCCACATTATCGGTCTTCACTATGAAGTGAGACCCTAGAAGATAGTGCCTCCAAGTGCGCAAGCAATGGACGATGGCGGTTATCTCTTTTTCTTGCACCGTGTAGCGCCTCTCCGTGTCATTTAGCTTGCGACTCTCGAAGGTGATCAGGTGCCTTTCTTGCATAAGGACTCCCCCTATAGCGAAGTTTGAGGCATTCGTGTGTACCTCAAAAACCTTGGTGTGGTCTGGTAATGCCAACACCGGCTCCTTAATCACAGCCTTCTTCAGATCCTCAAAGGCTTATTGGCATCTTTTGTCCCATTCCCATGCCTTATTCTTAAGAAGATCAGTGGGTGGAGCTGTCCTTGCCAAATAACCCTTGATGAACCGCCGTTAGTAATTAACTAAACCAAGGAAAGATTTGAGTTGAGGTACCTTGGTTGGTGGATCCCATTCCTGGATGGCTTTCACCTTGCTGTCATCCATCATCAGCTTACCATCTCTAATGCGATGCCCTAGGAAGCTTACTTTTTCCTTAGAAAATGAGCACTTCTCCCTCTTTACATATAACTCGTTCTGCCTTAAGATCTTAAAGACCTTCCTTAAATGCTTTACGTGTTCCTTCAAGGTGTTACTGTAGATGGCTATGTCATCCAAGTACACCACCACGAACTTGTCTAAGTATGGGTGGAAGATCTTATTCATGAGTGTGCAGAACATTGTTGGGGCATTGGTTAAGTTGAAAGGCATCACTAAGAATTCGTATGAGTTGTACCTGGTCACGCATGTAGTCTTTGGCTCGTCTTCCTCCTCAATCCTTGATAGTAGCCCGACTTTAAGTCTAGCTTTGTGAAGTATCTCGCCCTACCAAGTTGATCGAATAAGTCAGCGATGAGCGGAATAGGGTACTTGTTCTTTACCGTCACCTTGTTGAGTGTCCGGTAGTCGATACACATCCATAGAGACCCATCATGTTTCTTCTGAAATAGGACCGGCGTGCCATAGGGAACCTTGGATGGTTGGATGAATCCTAGGTCTAACAACTCCTTAAGTTGTCTCCTTAGCTTCTCCAGCTCAGGCGGTGCCATCCTGTATGGCCACATAGCAAGGGACTTGGTTCCCGGCTCCAACTCAATCTTGTGATCTTCCTCTCTCCTAGGAGGAAGTCTCTTAGGCAACTAGGATGGCATCACGTCCTTGAACTCATTAAAGACCCCCTTGATTTCCTTAGGTATGGGTTCTCCCGACTCGTCATCCCTTTCTTCCTTAAGGGTGGCTAGATAGGTCACCCATTTTCTTTGTAACCCCTTCTTTACTTGCATAGCTGATAACATAGGGGTCTTGAGCGTACCTTCGGTGGCCATAGGGACCATGCATGGCTTCTCCTTATCTAGGATAGCCATTGAGGGTAGGAAAGGTAGTGGCACGACCTTGACCCTTTGTAGGAAGTTCATCCCTAGTACCATCTTGAAGTCATCCATGGGTGCCACTGTGAAGTCGACCCTTCCTTCCCATGAGCTGATGTGCATAGTTACCTCACGAGCTACTCCATGTGATGGCTTGGCAGTTGAATTGACTGTCTTGAGCCAACCTCCTTCCTTGGATGCTTGGAGCTCCAGCCTTTTTGCCTCATCTTCCAAGACAAAGTTATGAGTAGCACCAGTGTCCACTAAGGCCTTGGTGGCCTTTCCATTCATAAGGGTCTCCACATACATCAGCTCTTTGCTTTGAGGTGTCTTAGGTATCGGCTTGGCCTTAAGGGCGTTTAGGAGTTGTAACAATCCCACATGAGCATCATCCTCTTCTCCTTTTCCTCAATCATAGCATTTAGGGTTTTCCTTTTGGGATAGTCTCATGCCCAGTGTGGACCATCACATAGGAAGCAATTGGTCCTGGGCGTGAACTCCTTCTGCTTATCCTTGTCTTTTCCATCCTTGCCACTAGGGCCTTTGCTCGATCATTCCTTAGAAGTGTAGCCTCATGATCCCATGTCTCCCCCACCTTTGGCCTAGTTACCCTTGGATGATGGCTTGGGCTTGGAGGAGTCTCCCCTTCTATAATCTACCAAGGACTTTGCTACCGCCATGGTCGTGGCTAGGTCTTGGACACCACGTCTCCTCAACTCTTGCTCAGCCCAGCTTTGCAAGTTGTCCATGAAGTTGAATAGTAGCTCCTCCTCGGACATGTTAGGTATCTCAAGCATAAGCGTAGAGAACTCTTTGACATACTCACGAATCGAACCCGTGTGCTTGATACGCTTCATATTCTTCCTTGCTAGGTAAGCCACATCTTCAGGGTAGAATTGCCTTTTGATTTCTCGTTTAAAGCCATCCCATGTGTTTATGGTGCACGTCCATATTTCTATGTCAGCAAACCTTCGACGCCACCATAGAGTAGCATTGTCATTGAGGTAAAGGGCCGCGGTGCATACCTTAGTGGCTTCATCCGTCAGTGTGATAGCCTCAAAATAGCGCTCCATGTGCCACAAGAAGTTATCCAGCTCTTTGGCATCCTTCTTGCCACTGAACGTGTGTGGCTTGGGCACCTCCACCCTTAGTGCCTCATGAGTGGCCATGACTCGTGTTGATATCGCAGTCTTGTAGATGGCTAGCTCTTGTCGAATCTCTTGGTCTCGGGCCTCCATGCGTGCAGCCAGGGCCTCCACCATTGACTTCACATTAGCGAACATGTTCATGACCTTGTCTTGGAAGGACATGAACTCCTCATGTGACACCGGCTAAACTTGCGAGCCTAGCACTCCTTCACGAAGGTTTTGGATTTGCTCCCTTAGATCCTCTAAGCCCTTCTCCATGCCTTGCTCGATCAAGTCCACCCCTTCTCGGGTGTCCGCCATGTCGGTTATGGTGTCACGAGAGTTATGCTTCCTGTCCTTGCCCCGTGCAGTAGGCTCAATCTCCCTTCCATGGGTTTATTCGCTAGTCTCCTCCACGTTAGAGCTCGACATGCGGCCTTTTCTATGCCCGCTTCGTAGCCATGCTCTAATACCATTTGTCACAGACTTAGTCGTTTCCTAAGCTCGTGCAACACTTAGATAAGTCAAGACGTTTGATCTTGCTAAGTTAGCCTTACTCCCAACGCTTAGCTTGCTAGGCTAAGATGCTCACGACTCGGAAGCTTGAGAAGGCGTAGTAGGCAACTCTTAAGGAATGGAAGCTTTTATTACTCAAGGAAGCCTTTACAAGTGCTTTAGGAACTCACTTGCTTGGTGCCTTGGCCAAATGAGACCCTCACCTATTTATAGGAACCAATGGAACTCTTTGGAACCTTGGAGGGTTCCTTACAATTCAAGAATATTCTAGAACACCCTACACCATTCTATGTACAAACCTATGTACAAGAATATACAAGAGACCTCTGGAATTCTCTAGAAAGATTTGGACTTCTCTCATGCTTTCCACCATAGTGTAGAGTTGTGTGGACTTCTCTAGGCATCTCTAGAACCTTCCACACTCTTCCCACTAATGGCTAAGTGTAGGAGTCTCCAGAAGTTTCTTGGGCTCTATATAAACCCATGGGGAAACTCATTTGAAACATCCTGTGACAATGGGCACCGTATGGGCCAATGTAGACATTTGAAACATCTGGTTGAAAGCATGATCTAGACTAGAAAGTTAGCATAGTGCATATAAAAAACAAGCATAAAGTTTGCTCAAGAAGCACTTGACAACGTAGCCCAAAACACAGTTGAGCAATGACTGGTTATCAATGTTATTTTTGGGAGAAAACCTGAGCATCCTTCAAGTGAGCGAAAAGATCATGTTTGGAGTGGGGTCTCTAATATCATTCCTCGATCATTGGTATCCAGTATCCAATACACTTTCACAACTAATAGCATCAAACTTCGATGCTATGTACCATTAGAACTCCGCATGAAGATGCTTTGGTTTTAGCTCTAACAATAGGAGGACATACAGTACAACACATTCTCGTCGATCCAAGAAGCTTTGTAGATTTGTTGCATTTCCCCGCACTTATCTAAATGAGATTCAAAGCTAACGTCCTTTATTCTTTAAGAAGAATACTAACTGGCTTCAATGGGTCCGAAACTATTTCCTTAGGGAAAATCGTCCTATCTATTACAACAAGCCTGGTTACTATGTTCATTTTGTTTTGTGTAGTAAGTGACCCATTCTCATTTAATGTCATACTTGGGTGAATGTGAATCCATAAAATGAAGGTCATTTTATCTACTTATTATTAGTAGATAAGCTTTCTAAAAAGAGAGAGTACAAATCGATCTATTTGGCAATAAGAAAACCTCACGAGAATGTTACAACATAGCACAAAAAGGTTCGGAAAGACGAGAGAGGACCCCCGTAAATAAAGCCAAATAGAAATTACAAAATGGAGTTTGGGATGGCCTAGAAAACGAGTCTCATATGGCCGAACCTTTACCCCCTCACTAGCTATTTGACTCAAATCAGAATATGCAAGTACTACTTGGCTCTCATCTATCAAATTTTGAAGTAGCTTTGTTTTTTTCTTTCCTTCGTAATAATTTGGATGTATTTTCTTGGCAACACTCTGACATGGTGGGGGTCGACCCTTTGGTTTCTGAGCATCGATTAAGCATAAAATCGAGCAGTTGACCTGTGCGACAAAAGATAAGGAGATTTCATCCTCAACGATAGGAAATAATTCGAGAAGAAGTTAAACGACTCCTTAATGTCGAATTCATTTGGGAAATACAATACCTTGAGTGGATTTCAAATGTTGTGGTGGTACCAAAGAAGAATGGTAAATGAAGGGTTTGTGCAGATTATTCAGATCTAAACGATTCTTGTCCCAAAGACTATTTTTCTCTACCTCGAATCAACCAAATTGTGGACGCGACATCCAGTCATGATCTGCTGTCCTTTATGGATGCGTACTAAGGTATAACCAAATCCCCTTGCATCCCCCTAATTCAGAGAAAACAACATTCATTACAACAAATAAAATCTACTGCTATAATGTTATGCCATTCAGTTTGAAGAACGTGAGTGCAACCTATCAACACATGGCAAATCTTTTAATCCTTAATTGACAAAATAATATAAGTGTACATAGACGATATGTTGGTAAAGTCGTAGAAACAAGAAGAACATTTGAGCCATTTGCACGAATCTTTCGAACTCCTTCGAAAATACAAGCTAAAATTGAACCCTTTAAAGTGTGCCTTTAGAGTCCAGTAAGGAAAATTCTTAGGCTTTCTAGTGACGAAATGAGGTATTGAGGCAAACATCGAACAACTTTAGACTATCTTAAATATGCTTTCACCTACCACGAAGAAGGAAATCTAGGCACTCACAAGGCGACTTGCTGCACTCAATTGATTCATCTCATGATCTTCAGATAAGCTGCGCTCCTTCTTCATGATACTTAAAGGATCCTCGAGTAAAGGATGGTCGAAACAATGTGAGTAAGCCTTCATGGCCATAAAAAAAAAAGTACTTAACCACCCACCTATACTAAGTTAGCCAGTGCCTGGTGATGATCTGTTCATGTATTTGCCTATTTCTTCATTCTTGATAAGTGTAGTCTTGCTCAAACAATAAGATAGACATCAGAAGCCCATCTATTTCATCAATAAAACCTTGGTAGAACATGAGACACGTTACATGAGCCTTGAAAATTTGGTCTTAGCTTTGCATAGTGCCAAAAAATAGTTACGTCCATATTTCCAGGCCCATCTGGTAAACGTCCTCACAGATCAACCTATATGGTCTGTGTTGCATAAACTTGACATCTTGGGGCGAATGATGAAGTGGGCTATTGAATGGGAGAGTGTGGAATCCTTTATTAAAGTCGAATTTCTTTAAAGGGGCAAGTATTAGCTCACTTCATCTCTGAATTCTGCTATAACAGAGAATCTCCTAAGGATGGCTTGTTAACACCATGGATTATGTTCATTGATGGATATGTTAGGAAGGAAAATGGTGGTATTTAAGTCATGCTGAGATCACCCGAACAAATTGAAGTCCTACAAGCAATTCAATTTGGATATCCGATTTCAAATAACGAAGTCTAATATAAAGCATTGATAATTGACTACTCCTAACTTTGAGCCTATCTGCCACACGACTACATGTCCACAACGATTCTCAACTAGTGGTATCTCAAGTAAGAGGCATCTTCGAGGTAAAAGATGAGAGAAAAGTTGGTCGGATCCCTGGTTGCTCGATTTAGCAAATTCGAAATCATCCAGGTCCTTAGGACAGAAAACGGGGTGGCCAATTCACTTGTCAGTCTGGCATCTTCACTTCCCCAATTACGAGCCAAATCTCTCTCGATGTACTCTTACAATCATTTGTCACGTTTAGCTCGATCGATCAAGTAAGCTCAATTGAAGAGATCGATAGTTGGATGGCTCCCATACAGCAATACGTTGGCTCGGGAACCTTGCCCTTAGATAGTAAAGAAGTAGCAAAAGTTCGTTCATGTGTCATAAGATGTGTTGGTTGGGAATGAACTATACAGACGATCCTATATGGGACCTTATTTAAAATGCCTCACAACTGAACAAGCAACACCTTATTGCAAGAAATTCATGAAGGGGTGTGCGAAAACCACTCCGAATGATGATCCTTATCTCATAGAATCACCACTCAAGGATTTTATTGGCCCACCATGAAACAAGA
Organism: Vitis riparia; assembly: GCF_004353265.1. Lineage (NCBI taxonomy): Eukaryota > Viridiplantae > Streptophyta > Magnoliopsida > Vitales > Vitaceae > Vitis > Vitis riparia. Next base: position 8,669,558 of record NC_048442.1, on the reverse strand, counting down.
TTCCAAACAGTATGTCAGGAAATGTGAGAAATGCTAGAAATTTGAAAATATCATTCATATTCCTGTTAGGGAACTAAACCCAATAAGTAGTCCTTGGCCCTTTTCCATGTAGGAAATCAATATAGTCGGGCCACTACCAACTACCCCTTCTCAGAAGAAGTTTTTACTAGTGGTTACTGATTATTTTACCAAGTGGGTTGAAACGAAAGCCTATGCTCAAGTTATAGTAAGCGACCTTGTAAAATTTGTGTGGAAAAATATGTTGTGTCATTTTGGTATCCTAAAAGCTATCGTATCCGATAATGGTCATCAGTTAGCTAAGGAAGCCTTCTAGCAGTTCTGCGCCAAGTACAACATCCATAATTCATTTGTCTCTCCTCGTTACCCCCAGAGTAATGGACAAGCAAAAGCCTTTAACAAGACATTGTTGTCTTACTTAAAACTGAAGCTGGGTTCAAGCAAAGGAAAGTGGGTAGATGAGCTACCAGTCGTCCTTTGGGCTTATCGAACAACACCACGACATCTTACTGGAGAAACTCTGTTTGCCATGACCTATGGAATTGAGACAGTAATCCCAATTGAACTTGGACTTCACTCATAGCAAGAGGAATCCTTAGAAACGGCAAAAAGAGAGGCCCTAGACTAGCTAGAAAAAAAAAATACTCTAGCATCTATGAACATAGAAGCTTATCAACAGCAAGCAATTGCTCAGTAGCATAAAAGAGTAAAAAATTGTATTTTTCGACCAAGCAACCTGGCCCTGTGTAGAACCTTTGATGACGGGAAACTTAAACCAAACTAGGAAGGGCCATACAAAATAGCATCTATTGGACCCAACAGAGCTTATTACATACAAAATTTGTATGGGGTTATGGAACCCCACCGATGAAATGTTTTTCATTTGAAAATTTATTATTATTGAGTAAAAAGATTGTACAAGGAAAAATGCCTACTTAGGCAAAATACTCACTTAGGTGAAATGCCCATGAAATGCTTAGACAAAACAAAATATGACAAACAAATAGGCAAAGTAAACATAAGGATCAAATTGATTGATATAAATGAAATCCAAAAAGTAGATTAGAGGAAAGAGAAAGCTAGTAAATGGTGTATATGACATAAAAAAAAACTAGTAAAATTGTCTATAGTAAAATAAGGATCAAGTCTAATTGTTCACTTGAATCACAACATCTATCACATCCTTCTTGGATCCATGTGCATTCGCTTATTCTTTGTCCACGGTAGTATGATTGGTAGTCGGGACCTTTCCAACCCTATCCTCTTCATCATCATCCTCATTTTCTGCTTCACCAGTCTTGATTTTATTCTTTTTCAAAACACTTGTATATCCAAGGTTGAAAGCTTTTTTGGTTTGAGTTTGCATCTCTGCAATGTACTTAGCTTTTAGATCCAATGGTGCTTTCATTTTTTCTCGACTAGCAAAATCGGTCAGTTCGCGAGGGTTATAATTAATGTACACTTATCAAATTTATATTTTTTATTGACACGTACAATATTATATATATATAAAAATTTATTAAAAAAATAATTTTAAAATGCATATATACTTTTAATTTCATTTGTAAGAGTTTTATTCTATATTTTTATAAGTTTTGATCAATTTTAGGTTTACCGATATTTTTTTTCTTTCCTTAATATTTTCCGGAAACCAAACATAACCTAAATGATTTGGTTTGATTCGGTTTTCTTGATTCAAATTTATATCTCATATAAATTGATTATATTGGTTTGATTGATTTTTTGGTCCAAAATTGACCAAGCCGATTTTATATATACTTCTAATAAATGATGCCTTTTTAGGATAAACCGATATGATGTGATGTGAAATGATATAAAAGGTTGTGCATCCACACTTACAAATAATTGATTTTAACACGTATAAATAATTAATTTTGAAGTAAAATGGTGTCCAAGAGGGTCATGGTGAGTCATCGGAGTCTCGTGTTGGGCAGAGTTTGATGGCTTCCTACCCGCACCAATTGATTTTTACATGAGAAGATCAAAACCCCAAATTTGTACTCATCTTTTGAATTTTGATTGCAGTGAGAGCTTTGAATTCTATATTTCAACATTGGGGAATCTCAGCATCAAACCAATGGAACACAAGTGGGGAACCATGCACCGGAGCTGCCATTGACTCAACCAGCATTGATAGCTCTGACTATAATCCCGGAATCAAATGTGATTGTTCCTACGACAATGCCTCTGCTTGCCATATCACTCAACTGAATGTTCATGTTTTTGTGCTTGGATTGTTGAATATTACTCAGTTTGATTTTGAACATTTTTGGTATATTTCCTATAAATGCAATCTTTCTGCTTGATATTTGGTTTGAGTGGTAATTTCCCAAGTGACATTGAGGCTCAATCTGATGCTTAGACCACTGCATCCAAGTTGGTTCCCTTAAACCAACACTTCAAATCTATATTCCATGTCTGGGTCTTTTTCATCTTCTTAGAGCTTCTTAAGCTTAGACTTCATTTAATGATTCTTTACAGGAAAGTTTATGCATTGGACGTCGTTGGTGTAATCCCAGATGAGCTACGGAATTTGACTTTCCTCACTAATCTGTATGAGTTCATATCTCATTTATTCGTTGCTTGTAGTTATGGTTGTGCATTTTTATCTCTTCATTTTCTTTGATATTATTAATGCAGAAAATCAACCCATTGAAATATTTTACTAGGGTTCCAATTGCGTTTTGTGTTGTTGTTAGTAACACTACTTTTCTCCATTTTTTTTACAGGAATTTGGGTCAAAATTATTTGACAGGTCCCCTGTCTGCATCCATTGGCAATCTAACCAGAATGCAGTACTTGTAAGCCCATCACTAGAAAATTTTATTTGAAATTCCTAGTACACTGAAATTTATTGTTGTTTTTTTGGTGTTTAATTTCATGTTGTTAGGAGCATGGGAATTAATGCACTATCAGGGGAGCTTCCTAAGGAACTTGGACAGCTTACTGATTTACGATCATTGTAAGTTTTCCATACTCTTACTTTGTATAGATACTATGTTTCTTTTGTAATCTTCAGGTACTATTCTTCAATCCAAATTTCCCTGTTCAACACCATATAACTTTCGATTTAGGAAGATGCTAGTCTTACCAACTCTTTTACTTGCCCCCCATCCAAGAATTTTTTTTTGCTTCCATTTGACATGTTGATTGGCTTGGTGCCACCATGTCAGAACAAGTTGTTACTTTGTCAAGTTTTAGCAACCATGTTCATGTACTTTTTCCTGATGACATGGACTTATAAGAAGATAATCTTTAAAATATTATCAATTGGAGTTAACCTGATGCTATTTACTTGTTGAATTTGCAGTGCCTTTGGGACAAACAACTTCTCTGGTTCTCTGCCGTCTGAGCTTGGGAATTTGGTGAAGTTAGAACAACTGTAAGTTCTAATATAATTTTGATTTTTTATCATCTGTCTATGAAACATGCTGAAAATCTTGTTAGGTTACATTAGTTATTTGGTCTTACATTATGGAAATGGTTCTTGAGAATTTCTAGTGATATTGTTTCTAGCCGAAGATGATAACCCTTTGTGACAACTGTAATTTAGCATCAAACTAATATATTGTCATGATCGACAGCATAAAACAGGCATAAGCTATTTGGTAGGGTTACAAGGGCATTTGTAGTCATAATGTAGCAATGTACATGCTTGTCTTGGGGGCATGGGGAATAGGAGTCCTAGGGATATAGAACCTATACATAGGCTTTCAGACAAGCAAGATCAAAACAAGGTATGAGGAATACCATTTTTGTGGTAAGGAGTGGAAATGAGATAATAATGAAGATGGGTACCCAAAATATATCAAGGAATGGCCATTTTTTAATCCTAGTAAGATTTAAGGAAGGATGATAAAGATAGGAATTTGCCTATGGATTTATAGGGCTATAGTTGAACTGGAGAGATTTCTCTTTTTTTTGATAGTCTAATGCAATTTTTTCAGACCTACTATCAAATTAAGGCTAAAGAGGATTTGTGATAAAAGGATGTATTGTAAATTGATCATGTTCAGTCAGATGGGTAGCACCAACCACCTATTGTGGGGAAGATTAGATAACGTTGGTTGAGATGGTTGTTCATGTGAAACATAGACCAGGAAGAACAATAATAGTAGAGACATGTTTGGTTTGAATTGAAAGGACTATGAGGTGAAGGGAAGGATAGAAAAATGGACATGGTTTGAATTAATAAGCACATAGATGACAACCTATGATATAGAAAAACAAAACGAATGCTGTAGATAGGGTGACATAGCTTAATAGGATCTCAGTAGTGTAGCTCATACAAATGTTCAGGATATGTTATTATTGTTTAACCAATCAATGGTTTCACTATGGTAATGTTTTCAAAATTTGGGAAAGGGTTGAAGCATTCTTCTTCTAAGATGACATACTCACTTTGTTTCGTTTTAGGTTTTTCCTTACGCATGATTATCAAATCAATTGAACCTGGTGGTTTTGGCACTTATAAATTTTGTCTTTCAATGATCGCAGTCTGGAACTTCCTTCTCTTTTTGCCCTCTGTTTTTCCATATGTATCTCCTCACCAAATGCTAGAAAGGTAAAAATTATAGGCCACATTTTGTTAGCTATAACTGTTGAAGTTCTTGCACCTGTTATGAGATTTTAAAGTTTAATAAATGCTCGGTTCACACCATAATTTGGTAACAAGTTTGGGAAACAATTGCAGCTGTTTGAACTAATAGAAGTTCCTTCTGAATTAGGTCAGGTAGAGGATGGGTAACTATTTCTATCATTTCCACCTAATTTGAGTGGTTTATTATTATATGTTGAGATTGATCAACTGATGAATAGATCTCTTTCTATCATATGGCTGATTTTGAAGGTGTATTATTGGTTTATTGATCCCTTAGTACAACATAAAGGCAAATAGTAGTACAATTCTAAAAGAGGAGTACAAACAAATATCGAGATTTGCTCCACAGAAAATGCAAAAGTAAACTTGATTTTATGTTATTTTAACATACCTCCTTGGTTTTTGTTGGTAGATTTCTCTACACATGCATGGGTATCAAATTTGAGTTGTTTCTAGGGCACACTGATCATGTTTTATTAACTTCTTCCAATAAGAAGGTGGTACCTGCTTTTTCATCAGTTACAAATCTATTAGATTTTTTTTTTTTTTTTCCTCAAGTTCCCCTAGGACAGAATTTTAGTTCTGAGGTCTATTCTTTTGTTTGATTTGGTTTTTCCCCCTCTCAATGCAGAATCATTCCCTATTTCTTGATTTCAATGGTGGAACATATTATTAGGTATTATGGCATGAAAAGAAGAAAAATCTACTATGGTATCAGTGTCACCAAAAAGAATACTGTCAATATTGGAAACTGTGTTTTGCATTTCTATAAACTTGTATGAGCTAGGAATAGGAAAATCCTTTCTTTACTTGTGTGCCCAGTTTAATGCAGACTGGGCAAGTCATGCTGGTGGTTGGTGTTCTTGCCTTAGGTTTTGTTCTTTCTCCAGGACATGTTTATTGAGGTTTGTTTCTTGTGAGTCAAGAGATATGATTAGTTAGGTCGAGGGAGAGCCTTGTAATAGATATCATAGCACAAGTTTCTCCTTTGGTGGAAAATTCACAGGTCATCAATTTGAGGGGTGAATTGGGATGAGAGAGTTGTAAAATGATATCATGAAGTATATATCAAATGTCAGAATTTTTTTTGGAATCACCACTCAAACAGATATGAAGGTTTGCTGCTGATTCATGTCAGTTTTGAGCATTGAAAAATGACTTTATGCATCCTTCAAGTATGAATTATTTCTTTAATCGTAAATATTCTTGAGCATAACCATTTGAAAACAAAAAGATAGAGATGAGTTTAACTTTCAATTGAAAAAATCAATTCACTTCTTTAATTTTGATAAGTGCTGCTTTTTATATTGGTGTAGAGATTACGACTTCGCAATCAAATGTGGTGGTCCTCAGATTACTTCTTCTGATCAGATTGTGTTTGAGAGGGACGATGAAACTCTTGGTCCAGCTACATACTATGTGATTGCCACAAATAGGTGGGCAGTTAGCAATATTGGATTGTTTTCTGGAAGCAACAATCCTCAGTACACGAGCACGTCTTCATCTCAATTCACAAATACTTTAGACTCAGAGCTGTTCCACACAGCAAGGATCTCTGCTGGATCATTAAGATACTATGGCTTAGGCCTTGAGAATGGAAACTATAATTTTATCCTCCAATTTGCAGAGACAGCAATTGTTAATTCAAATTCTTGGAAGAGTCTTGGAAGGCGTGTCTTCGATGTTTATATCCAGGTTAGTATTGAAATAAGGACTTGCACAAGAAACTGTGTTTTGACTGTTCTTTGTTAAACTCAAGCTTCAGAGTAACCAACATTGTGTTTATTTCCTAGTAGTAGGTTATGATTCATCATTACTTTGAATCAATTTGTAATTATTTTGAAAATTTTCGACAGATCTTGATATTGCAATTTATTTTTATTTATTTATTTATTTATTTTGGTGATTTATTGATTCAGTGGGTACTTAAAGTACCAGAATATTGAGAATAACTCCTAAAAGTTTTCTTAACAATTATAGAATGAAAATTCCAGCTTCTTTCTTATACAAAATATGTTGCCTCAACCATCAATATCCTGATTCCTTCATGATATGATCTCAGGTTCTGGCATAATGAATGAAACTTAAATGAATTCTTCTATTCCCAAATTCCTAGGAAGACATTCTCCAATATGTTTCCCTTTTTTTTATCTAAGTTTTAATTCATTTATTCCAGGGAGATTTGATTTTAAAAGATTTTGACATAAGAAAGGAGGCAGGAGGGGTCTCTTTCCAAGCTGTTAAGAAAGAATTCAGGGCTCAGGCATTGGAAAATTACATTGAAATCCATCTCTTTTGGGCTGGAAAAGGGACTTGCTGTTAGAAGCCCAAAACCAAACTTTTCTATATTGTGATTGCCTTGACAGCTGCTACAATGCTGCAATACTTAGACAACTCAAACAAAAGGAATGAAAGAGAGGTGGAGACAAGGAGAGAAGGGCGCCTTCAGATGGATCAGTGGTAGCATTGGCTTGAATGGTTTGAGCAGCAGCTGTATGAAAGAGCCCAATCACATAAACACCACACAAGGCAACAAAGACCCAGCTGGCTGATTGAGCTCGGGCCTCCGGGCATCAACTTCATCATCAACCAATGATAACCAATAACGGAGAGCGGTAGAGAAAAAGCACCTCCCGCAGACAAGCCCAGGCCCCACGCCAAAAAGACTTTGGGGGAATCATGAAAGTCGTACCATTACAAAATTTGATAGAGACCACATTTTGGATGAATTGAAAACTTAAAAAGAGTGAGTTTGACAGAGAGCATATTTTGGGGAAAATAATCCCTATATAAATAGTAATTTTAGGCATTTTTTACATGGACACTGGGAAGAGAAAAAACACTTTCTTATTATAATAATTATCTGTAACGTTTCAGATATAGACACCTCCCGCAAACAAGCCCGGCCCCCACGCCCAATTAAACAAAGAAATTAATTATGAACACAGTGTTGAGACGGACGGGGACGGCTGTTACAGGCTATAGCATCCGCACTGGATTGGTTACTCTTTTGACGGGCGTGGGGGCGGGGGCGAAGGAGGGTGAGGATCAATGTTCAGAAAAAGCGTCGCCCAGGGTCCTCTTTGGCGGCACTCGTGTTGTTGGCCCAGGATTACTTTTTCCAAAACTTTTGACGCACGTCTTCTCTTGTTGTCTTTCACTCTCCTGTGATTGTACGCATTTTGGGTGGTTTCCTTTAAGGACCACTTATACATCAAAAGTAACGTGTAAGTTGAGTTTGGAAAAAGTATTCCTTCTTTAACGGCGTCAACTTTTATTTTATTATTATTTTTAATGATAAAACCACAATTAAAACCACACCACCAATTATGGTTTTGTCATTAAAAAAAAAAAAAAAAAAAAACTCTGATGTGACATAGTCGGTGGCGTTTGTTTTTTTTACTTAATTCTAATTAATAGAATCTTAATATTTAATAATATTAAATATTAGGTTATTTATTTTTATAGTATTTTATTTTTATTAAGTATTAAAAAATAAAGAAAATCTAATATATTATTTTTTTATGTAAAAAAAGTTACATATTTTGACTTTTTTTATTTAGTAAAAAAACTATAATAAGTCATAAAAAAAGTAGAAAAATAAACAACATAAATTCTAAAAATAAATTATTTTCAACAAAAAAAACCAAAAAAACAAACACGTGACGAATATTTTGAAAATAAGCCTAGATTATTTTTTCACTCACCGGGAGCAATAATAGCCGATTAGAGTGTTGATATGACATAGATGTAGTACTTTAAAACAAATCTAGATTATTTTTGGGAGAATTGTATTTTGGGCCCAGTTGGGTCCAAAAATTAACATTTGATCCATATATAATACATATTTAAACCCAAGACCCAAACAAAATATGAAAACTAAGATGAAGGATATTGTTTTTCATTAATCCCGAAAATGCCCTTAACCTTTACATAGGCACAAGTGAGTGTGAATTTCAATTTTTTTGTATTTTTTTTCCCATTTTCTATTCCCTATTAAGTATTACTCATTTCTAACTTTTTTTTTTCCTTTCAATCTATATTTCTATTTTATGTCAAATAAAAAACAATAATGTTCTTTTGTTTTTCATTTTTAAAGATATTGAATATTTTTGCTCTTATGATAAGCAATGATAAAAATTTTGGGATTTTTCATCCAAATATTTTTTATCTTTTTGTATTTATCTTTTAGTTTAATTTTCATTTTTTATTTTAAATTTATATTACCCTTTCAGAAATTAAATTTCAGATAAAATATATTATATAAAATTTTATCTAAAAATGATTGAAAATGGTATTTAATTTTTTTTATTGACTTTCAAACTTATCTAATTTTTTACTTGAAAGGTAATAGAACATGTTGAACATGATTTTTAGTCATAAGTTAATTTTTTTTTTTTAATGATTTGAATTAATTGAAAATTTATTAAAATAAGAAAAAGAAAAAAGAAATAAAGAGGATGGATGGGGAGTTTTTATTTTAAGTACTCAATTAAAATGTTTTCATATGACCTAATTTTAGAAGTTGATTATATCTATACATAGTAGAAATTGAATTTTTCTTATATAAAAGGTGTTAGGAATATTAGGCTAATCCAACCTATGGTAATCACCTTGGGGGGGTTGAATAGGGTGATAGTCTCTTTTCGCAAATTTAAACAAGTGAACATAAGAGAAAATTATATGCAAGTAAATAATAAGTAATATAAAAACAATTGCATATAAATTAAAGAGTAGGGAAGAGAGAATGCAAACCCAAGAGTTTATAGTGGTTCGGAGCAACCCGACCTACATCCACTCTCCTCTAGCTTCAATCCCAAGCTTGAGGTTCCATTAGTTCAAGGCTTCCAAACCAAACCTTCAAGCAATACAATTGGATTATGGTTCCAATACACCCTCTTGAACTTTTGGCTCCAAGCACCCTTTACACTTCTCAAGAGATACTACACTCTTAAAAAACTTATTCTCAAAGGTTTACAAATAAATGATCTCACAAAAATCCTAACACAAGAATTTTAAGCTCAAACGATACAAGAAAACTAGGATTGAATGGTGCACTAAGGATATGCAAGTTTTAAAACAATGGTGCACTCAAAAATACTCTTCCAAGGCTCAAATATAATCAAGAAAGATTTGGGAAGGTTAAGCTTTTTAAACAATGAAGATTTGAGCCTTTTTATAGAAGAAAAAAGCCAAACTAGCCGTTGGGGGTTCGACCGGTTGACTAGCCGTTAGCATTTAATGCTTGGCAGGTGACCGTTGAACCTAGACAGGACCTCAACCGGACCTCGACCAGTTGAGATTCAACCTTGACCGGTTGAACAATCGTTTTGGAAGAAAGAGAAAGTTTTTTGCACCTTCGACCGGTTGAGCTGAGGGTCTATCCGGGCCTCGACCGGTTGAGCTATGGGTCGACCCGAACCTCGACCAGTTGAGCTGGGGGTCAACTTGGATCTCGATCAGTTGAGCTGGGGGTCGACCCGGACCTTGACCAGTTGAGCTTGCGGTCGACCGATTGCTCATCCGGTTCAACCGATTGAGCCGTTTTTTGGCTCAACAACCAACTTTTTCAACTTAAAACCTTTTAAAACAAGTTTGAAAAACATGAAATCATCAAATTCTTAAAATATTTAAAACAAAGTAACTCTTGGATGATTTTGGTGCATAAGTAAAGAATGTAATGCATGAAAATTCTAGTACACCAACAACCTTACAAAGAGATCTTATGAATCTTGGATCTTGAAAAACACTTTTCTTTGAGGTGGTCTTCTTTTTCATGATTTCTCATTGGCTTGATTTGTCTTTGTGATTGTCATTTTGGAAATCATCTTGCCTAATCACATTTGAAATATGATCATTAGTTCTAAACCTTGTTTTATTATCATCAAAATCAAGATTAACCATACCTTGGTTTCACAAAAGGGTTGAAAGGTATATTTACTTATTTTAGATAAAAACAAGTAACTAAAAATTATATAGATTATATAGATTATATTTGAGTTTGGTTTTAAAATATTTTTCTAGTTTTTTTTTTATTTTAAAAATAATAATTTTATTTTCTATATTGTCTCTTTTTGAAAATACGTTTAATTAAAAAATGAAAACTATTTTTAAAAATGAAAATTGAAAACCTTGTTTATTACTATTTTTTTTATATGAAAAAAAAATATTTATTCATTTATTGCACCACTGTACAATTGTATTACAGTAACTGTACAAGGAAAATGTACTAAGTGTACAAAGGCATACAAGGCTACCATTTGTGAAAGATTATAATAGATTATGAGTCATTCCTTTATTTTTCTTATCACTCATGAATTGTGCATATATGTCATGCACTTTATTTATTTCCCGCATGGAAATTCCAATACTTTCTCCAATAATTATATTTGGGGAAATTTTTTTTCACATTAAGTCATCCACCATCTTCTCAATTAAACCATTGGAAATATGGTTAAACACTCCTACGTGGACATGAACAAATAACTTAGGAGGGATATGAAATTTGTACCATTGTACAAGGGTATTACACTAACTATACAAGGGAAATGTACTAATTGTACAAAGGTGTACAAGATTACCCTTTGTGAATTATTTTAATCAATTCTAAACCACTTTTTTATTTCCCTTGTCACCCAAGGATTGTATGCCTATGTCATTCATTTTATTTAACTCTCATGTGGAAATTCTAATATTTTCCCCAATTTGGGGAAAAAAAAATTGGTCCTAAGCCATCCACAATTTTCTTAACCAAACCATTGAAAATATTATTAATACACCTACATGAACATACAACTTATGAGAAATATGAAATTTGTGTCATTGTATAAGAGTATTACACTAACTGTACAAGGGTGTACAGGGCTCCTAATAGGTTTTGTACAATTTTTAAACAACTTAAATTTGACATTAAGACGATTATTGATAGTTTTTTTTTTTTTTCTTTTTTTTACCAAACTATGTCATTAAGACATTCCCTACAAAAATTAACACTTAGGAAATAAAATTAAAATCAATCATGTCTGAATTGTTCATTATAAGTAAACTAAATGAAATATATATATATATATATTTGCTAGTTTACCTTTATAAATATAATTTCATTGTTATCAACAGAGATTAAAAAAATCACATTTAAATGGAATTAAAAATAAAAAAAAATTATTTTTATAACATTTTTTTAAATCATTAATTTAAATTATGAAATTAGTTTTTAAATTAAAAATATTTGTTGTAATTATAGTTTTGAAGATTTCATGATTTTTATCTTATTACTTTGAAAAAAAATGCTTTAATAAGAAAATATTTATTTTAATGATTTTAAATATTTAAATCTTTATTAAAAAATATTTAGGATTAGTGTAGAGAGAAATTAGGTAATTTTGGAATGGAGAAATTTTGAATATTTTGAAGACTTTAATTAGGCCAATTACCCTATTTACACTTTCAAAATTATTGGAAGGTTGGTAAATTAGTATTAAAAATATTGTCTTCTTGATTAATATATATATATAGTGTTTGCATTATTTTCAAAATAATAAACACCATGTGTCTAATTTGCAAGTTAGAAAAAAAAATATTTTATGAGGTATTTAAAAAGTATTTATTATATGTTAGAACAAACAAATAATAGTAATATTTTAAAACAAATTTGTAACATTTCATATAACTTATTACTAAAAGTCATGTTCAAAAAGTTATTAAAATAAGAAAGAAAGAAGGTTAAAAAAAAAATTAAACTTTTTATTTTATAATAGTAAAAAAAAACTTTAAAATACTTTTTAGTATAAAAAAAATTAAAATAGTGAATATATTTATTTTAAATGGTATTTTAATCATTAAATTATTTTCTTCTAAAATGTAAAAGATAAAAATAAATGTAAAAGATAATTTTTATTTATTTAAATTAATATTTTTTTAGAAAGTATTTTCCAAAATAGTCTTTGAATCATTAATATAATTTTTGTTTATTTATAATTTTAAAATAAAAATAATGTTAAATTTTCAATTATTTATAAAAGAGTTTAAAAAAATAATGAAAAATCCAAAAATAGTTAAATAAAAAAAGAATAGTGACAAGTAGTAGAATAAAGACAAAAATGAGTCAAGTGGGTATTTTTGTCAATTACTATCCCATATCCTTATCATCAATTATGGGTGGTTGGAGGATCTTATCTTAATTATGAACCCTATATGGATTGAAAACACAATTTTCTCGTTATTTTTTAACTCATTGGCATAGCTGGCTAGAGTGAAAGCAATAGGAGGAGTCTTAACCTTTGTTATTGTGGAAAAAAACCCTAATTTGATTATTTTATTGGCAAATTTTCTATCTTAAATCATGAATGAAACTATAATTATGAAAATCATTATAATTTTTTCTTAATATAAGAGTCTTAACCTTTGTTATTGTGGAAAAAAACCCAAAAACTCTAAGGCTATGTTTGGTTCCCGGAAAATGATAAGGAAAGGAAAATTATTTTCTTTAGTTTGGATGACATGGAAAATATGATGGAAAAAAAAACCATGAAGGAAAATATTAAAGAAAATATTGTAATATTTTCCCTACTATTTTCTAGGGGATGACTTTTTCAAAAGAAAAATTATGATTTGTAATTTTTCAAAGAAAGACTTTGGTGGTGATTGTTTGTTTGCTTGTTTTGTTTTGTTTTTTGTTTTTTTTTTTTAAATTTCTCTAAATAAAATTTAAGACTAAACAATGTTTGATAGTATTGACTATTAAGTTGTTTGTTTTTTAATATTGTATTTCTATTAAGTATTAAGAAGTAAAAAAAATAAAAAATAAAAAATTAACAAGTTGATCGTGGTTATGGTAGTTCACTTTTAGCATTGAGAAAAAAGCCAAATATTTTACTTTTTTTCATTCAATAAAAAAAAAAAAAAGAAATAAGTAATAAGTTAAGAAAAAGTAGAAAAATAAACTACTTAAAGTTCAAAAGCAAATTGCATTTAGTAAAAAGTTAAAAAAATAAATACTCTGTTGATGTCCTCTTTATATTTCTATATATATAGTGACAATTTATGAGTAATTATAAAACTCTTGCTTCCCTTTTTTTTTTTTAATTTATTGGGTCAAGTCACTATGGCATTCAACTCATTTCCAACATCTTCCACCCACACAAGATAGACTAAAATAGCCCAATCAACACATCCAAGTTATCACATTTCACTTTTGAAGGTCATTCATATATATTTCATATTTTGAAAGTCATTCATATAAACAAATGTTTCATGCAATCACACGAGTGCATTTGCAATTTGGGAGCTATGAATGTATGTATGTGTTATAAATACATAAGAGTGTAACCTCAAAATTTAAGAGCAAATAATAAAAATCATATCTCAATCTACACCCAAACTTATTTTGTTACAATTTTAATATATACACTTGATCCCTCAACATTATAAATGTATTCATATTATATCAAGTACAACAATGATATAATACGTTGATTGTAAATATAATTTCTTCATGTTGAGCTCATATGTGTGAGATTCAAATTAATCATTTATTAAGTATGTTAAAGGATAGTCAAAATTAAGGATGAAAATTTCTCGAAATATTATGAAAATTTTAAAGGAATTTTGTGTGTCAACCATTGCCAATACTATCAAATGGTGGAGAAATATCCACCAAACCCTTTCAATCAATTTTTCTATGGGTTCCATAATTTTGGATTTTCATCAAAATTTGGTGATTTTCCGATTTGACTGATCAAAGTCAAAGTTAATAAAACTTCACAAATGAGAGGATTTGAACTTGAACATATGGTTATCCCAGAAAAGAAAATGAGTTAATATATACGTGATTGTAAGACAAAAATGGTAGCAAAATTGCTAAAGAAAGAGGAATTGCAGTGTGATAGTTGGAAGAAAATGAGGCTAGGGTCAAGATATTTATATAAATGGAATTGATGTAATTAATTAGAAAAATGTGAATAACAACGTAAAACCATACTGTATCCACGATGTAACCATCTAAACCCATTCTTAAGGGGTGTTTAGTAAAATTTAATACTTATTACTTAATGACTTAAGTTGACTTTAAGTTAAATTATATTTATTAGAAAAATTGGGTTAATCCAATCTATGGTAATCACCCTAGAGGGAGAATGAATAAGATGATGGTCTCTTTTTGAAAATTTAAATTATGTGAAAGTAAAAGACAATTATATGCAAATATATAATGAAACAATATAAAGACAATATAAAGACAATTACATATAAAGTAAAAGAGTAGGGAAGAGAAAATGCAAACACAAAATTTTTATAGTGGTTCGGCTCAACCTGACCTACGTCCACTTTCCTCTAGCTTCAATCCTAAGCTTCCACTAATTCAAGGCTTCCAAACCAAGCCTTTAAGCAATACAATTGGATTATGATTCCAATCCACCCTCTTGGACTTTTGGCTTCTAGCACTCTTTACAATCTTCAAGGGATACTTTACTCTTGAATAACCCTTCAAGTAATACCCCACACTTGAGAATCCCTAAGTGATATCTCATACTTAGATTTTTCCTCTCAAAGATTCACAAATGAAGATAAGAAATAATATCACAAAATCTTAGTACAAAAATTTAGGCTCAAATGATACAAGAAAACTAGGATTGAATGGTATACTAATGATATGCAAGTTTTAGAACAATGGTGCATTAAAAAACACTCTCCCAAGACTCAAATATATTCAAGAAATGTTTAGGAAGGTTAAAATCTTGAAAAAATGAAGATTAAAGTCTTTTTATAGAGGAAAAAAAATGTTAAACTAGTCGTTGGGGGTTCATTTAGTCGAGTTCCGGTTCGACTGATTCACTAGCAGTTAGCATTTAATGTTTATAAGGTGATCGTTGGACCTCGACCGCCCCTTGACCGGTTGAGGTTCAACCTTAACCAGTTGAACAAGCATTCTAGAAGAAAGAGAAGAGTTTTTGCACCCCTCAACTGGTTGAGCTAAACAGGTCGACTGGTTCTCAATCCGGTTCAACTAGTTGAATTGTTTTTGGCTCAACAACCATCCTTTTCAACTTAAAACCTTTTAAACAAGTTCGCATATCATTTAACATAAGGTTTTAGTTGAAAATATGAAATCATCAAATTTTAAAAGATTTAAAACAAAATAACTCTTAGATGATTTTGATGCATAAATAAAGAATGTAATGCATGAAAAACCTAGTGCATCAACAACCTTACAAAGAGATTCTATGAAGCTTAGGTCTTGAAAAACACTTTAACTGCAAAATAGGAAGATCTCTTGCATCTTTTAACACAACATTCAAACTTTCAGCAATCCCTATGGTCATAATGTTATATCTTTTTTTGGTAGAATGTGAATGTGCCCATCGCTCAACATTTGCATCTATTATATATGTTGCCGCTCTTGGAGAAATCATTTGTAGTTGCCCAAATATAACATTGAATTCTGACAAGCGGTATGTATAAGCAGCATTATGTAACAACTTATGGATTTCGACATTTTTAAACTTTGTTTTGAGGTTTTGCTTCATGTGATAAGTACATACATCATGGCTTTATGAGGAAAAACTTTTGGCACAACTTTTTCAATGTTGTTGTGATGATCTAAAATCACCACGAGATCATCAACATGGCCAATTGCTCCATGCAATTTTTTTAGGAACCATTCCCAAGAAGGATCATTTTCAGAATCATCAATTCTGAAACATAAAGGGTATGTATGATTGTTTGCAAATTCTCTAGCTTTCCATGCCTTATCATAGATTATCCCCACACCGTACTTGTTTCGAATATTGACTATTATGTCTTTTGGTCGATATTGACGACCAACCCCTTGTGATATTTCTCTTATGCTTTCACCAATCAACAACAAGTGTGTGTTGAATGATATTTCCTTATTCGAAATAGATCAAAATTTTCCAATTTGATTGCACGAAGTCGCTACTTGCATTCTTTATCGTCACATCCAACATATAATAACTTGGTCGAAGATTTTAATGTTTTGAACTGAAACTTTCTTTTCAAAGCAATCATGCACAACCTTTTCTGCAATTCTTTCTTGTTGGAGTATATTTTGTGCTCTTCCATGTAGTCATCACCAGTTTCACTATAACCAACTATAAATGGTTCCTCTATGCTTTCTTTTGCATGACTTTCATATTCCATTACTGCCTTTTCCATTACATCAATTTGCATTACTTGGCTATCCTTGTTCGGGTTGACATTCATTCCACCATTTTCATCATTCTCGTTCATATTCAAGTTATGAGAATCAAAACAATTAAGTGGATCATAGCTTAACTTTGTTCTATTTTCATCATCAAAACCACTCAAAGATTCACTACTATTTATGAATATTGGGTCCATATTGATTTCTTTCTCAACCCCAGATAAAGTTTGAGAGCCAAAATCAGTGTTCATGATTGATTCATACCCATGATTGCTACTTCTTTTCTCTATTGTGATACATAATGAAACTGACGACTTACCATTAGTACAATTTAAACAAATGAAAATTTTTACATCTCCATCATCTCTTAGCTATATAGGAGTGGATGGTATATTGCCATCAAATACATACTTCATCGAAAGATTGTGCTCTGTTGGGTCTGCTTTCAAAATGTGACAACAATCTTAAATAATTATTCATATGTTGTACTCTTCTTAAGTTCAACACCTTTACCTTAGCAACCTTCAAAGTAGTACATGTTTCCATTTTGCACCCAATCTCCTTCATTTAAAAGCATTATTCCTACTTCATCAATCACTGTTACAAAAATAAATAAATAAATAAATTGAATTATTGATACAAAAAAACAATATTAAAATAGTAGTTATTTGGATAAGTAACTCAATCCTGCAAAGTTGTCAATTAACATGTTGAACTGTACTCAACTATCTTCAAGTTTTATATATAAAGAACTTAACACTAGTTATGTCGAGTTTTTACATGTTAAATACAAACTTTACTCTTTTCATACAAATCTTTTTAACAAAAAATTTCACTCATGTTTACTCTAAAAATTTCATTTTTTTATCCTACAACCAAATAATGTTGAGAATAGCAAAACTAAGGTAATTTTTTTTTTTCCCAAATGGGTTTACATACCTTCATTCGACCTCACCATATGTTTTTTTTAAATCTACTTTGCTTCTATTACCTCAATTTTGATTGTGGGTTGCAGTAATGGTGTATAGGGACATACTCACAATGTTAGTGAGAGATATGTAGTACTGATGACAAAGGTAAAACTAAAATATTTTGCTTTTGAAGAGATATCATGTCTTTGGTGGGGGATCTTACTCTTCTCTGTTTCTCTACTCTTTTTTGCTTCTTTTCACTCAGTTTTATTGGTGGGTTATAGAGATGGTGTATAGAGATGTACTTATAGTGTTGGTGAGAGAGATGTAGTAACGATGAAAGAGCTAAAACTAAAGTTTTATGCTTTTGGAGGGATATTATGTCTTTGGTGGGGATCTTATGTGTTTTTGAAGGAAAATAAATAAGGGTAAAAATGTTCAAATTAGATAATCTCTCAAAACAATTAACTGGTGATGTTACTTTTACAATTTTATCTTTATTTTGAGTCACCTGTCCAAATAACCCCTTTTTTTTTAATGTAAAATGATCCTTGAGAGCCTATAGGCAATTTTAAAGGCCGAAGATGACATCCACTGGTGGGAACTTAGGCGGTTTTTAATTGAAAGAAAGATAACAACATTTTATTGGCGTGAATAGGGGCTTGGGCGGTGGTAGCAGCAAGTGAATTTGGAGAGAAGAAACGACAAAAAATTGATTGTTTGGTTTCTCAAGAATGAGAAAAGAATGGTTGTTTGCCGTCTTTATAATGGGGATGGACCCCACCACCCCCTAACTATGTCTGAGTCTTAAACAAAAGAAAGAATCAGTCCAAGAGAATTGACACTGAATCAGTCCGTGTAAAAGTCTGCGGGGTGGACCTTGTCTGCGGGAGATGTCTATAATTGAAAAGTTGCAGAGATATTATTATAATAAGAGAGCTTCATCAGGCTTTCAGCTTCTGTGTCTGATTGTGCCTCTCTTTTTCTCTTTCCTTCTCGGTTATCGGTTGCCATTGGTCGATCATGAAGTTGGTACCCGTAGCTCATTCAGTCAGCTGCGTCTTTGTTGCCTTGTGTGGTGTCTATGTGATTGGGCTTTTTCATATAGCTGCTGCTCAAACCACTGAAGCCAATGCTACCACTGATCCGTCTGAAGGTGCCCTTCTGTCAGTCTTACACCTCTCTCTCTTAGTTTTTTCTCCTGTGGTCTCACCTCTCTCTCATAGCTTTTGATTAAAAATCTCAAAACTTGATTAATGATAAGCATTCTAGGAGCTGTTATACTGTTATGCTGTTAGCCGTTAGATTGTTTAATAACTCGAATTAGGACGGACTTAATCAAATTAATTATATATATATATTCAACTTGACAGCTTGACGTGTATATTTATGTAATTTTTTAGGTGACAAACTATAGGAGTGTTAGTCAAATATTCAAACTAGATCAAAAATAAATTAATATTGATCAAATTGGTTTGTTTTTAGATTGTGAAAATGTTTAGTTTGGTTTGATGAAATGCAAAATCGATTACGTCAATTTGATTAACTAAACCTAAATAAATAGACAAACTCAAAATAAAATAAATCCGTTTTAAAATTTAATTGGGCCTAAATCCCAACATGAGTTTTGTTGTTAAGCCAAAAACTAATAAAAAATATCTAATCAGACAAACCTTAAAAGATTCGGTTTGATTCGGTTTTCCATTAAAATAATGGCTAATTTATATTGATTTTATTGATTTTTTTGTTCCAAAATTGACCAAGCCGGGTTTATATCTACCTCTAATAAATGATGGCTTTTTGGATAAACTTACATGATGTGATGTGAAATGATATAAAAGGTTGGTGCATCCAAGGAAGAAAATATCGCCGAAACTAGGCGATATTTCGGCGAAATATCGGTGTGTCGGTGGGTGCCGACACGACATATGCTAAGGATATATCGTCGGTCAACCCTTGGTCAACGCAGGCTCAAAATTGAGCCTTTTTTATCCTGCTGCTGTTGGGGGGATTCGAACCCCCAACAAAAGGTTTCAAATGCAGCTCCACTTCCACTAGGGCAAACGTGCCCTTTGATAAATATTATGCACTATATAAATATATATCAAAACTTAGGATATAAATAAAATATTAAAAAAACACTTTAAATAATAAATTAATTATAACTATTTTATAATTAAATGAAAATTTTTCATTTAATTGATTAGTAAAAAATATCATAATTTTATTCATGGTGTTTTTAATATTATTAATATATTAAAAATTTATATATTAATCATCATTTATTTTATAATATATCATAATTTTAATATTAAATAGATTTTAAAATTAAACATATTATAATCACAATATTATCATCAAATAATATTTTATATAATTAAATAATCAATATACACTTATCAAATTTATATTTTTTATTAACATATATATATATATATATCAATTTATTTGAAAAAAATAACTTTAAAATGTCTATTATGTTTTTAACTTCATTTCTAAAAGTTTTATTTTATATTTTTATAAGTTTTGATCAATTTTAGGTTTATAGATTTTTTGTGTTAAAATATCCATCGAAATATATTATAATCAAATATCACAATATAATGATGAAATAATATTTAATATAATTTAATAATCAATATATACTTATCAAATTTATATTTTTTATTGACACGTACAATATTATATATATACATTAATTTATTTAATAAAATAACTTAAAAATATCTATTATACTTTAATTTCATTTCTAAAAGTTTTATTTTATATTTTTATAAATTTTGGTCAATTTTAGGTCTACCGATATATCTCCGATATATCCGAATATATCTCCGATATATCCGATATATCCGTAAAATCGAAATACCGATATATCCGTAATTACCGACATTTTCATCCTTGGGTGCATCCACACTTATAAATAATTGATTTTGAAGTAAAATGGTGTGCAACAGGGTCATGGTGAGTCATTGGAGTCTCATGTTGGGAACGGTTTGATGGCTTCCTACCCGCACCAATTGATTTTTACATGAGAAAGATCAAAACCCCAAATTTGTACTTAGCTTTTGAATTTTGATTGCAGTGAGAGTTTTGAATTCTATATTTCAACAATGGGGAATCTCAGCATCGAACCAATGGAACACAAGTGGGGAACCATGCACCGGCGCTGCCATTGACTCAACCAGCATTGATAGCTCTGACTATAATCCTGGAATCAAATGTGATTGTTCCTACGACAATGCCTCTACTTGCCATATCACTCAACTGTATGTACATGTTTTTGTGCTTGGATTGTTGAATATTACTCAGTTTGATTTTGAACATTGTCGGTATATTTCCTATAAATGCAATCCTTCTGCTTGATATTTGGTTTGAGTGGTCATTGCCCAAGTGACATTGAGGCTCAATCTGATGCTTAGACCACTGCATCCAAGTTGGTTCTCTTAAACCAACACTTCAAATCTATATTCCATGTCTGGGTCTTTTTCATCTTCTAGAGCTTCTTAAGCTTTTACTATATCCTAAAAGACTTGATTTAATGATTCTTTTACAGGAAAGTTTATGCATTGGACGTCGTTGGTGTAATCCCAGATGAGCTATGGAATTTGACTTTCCTCACCAATCTGTATGACTTCATATTTCACTTATTCGTTGCTTGTAGTTATGGTTGTGCATTTTTATCTCTTCATTTTCTTCGATATTATTAATGCAGAAATCAACCCATTGAAATGTTTTACTAGGGTGCCAATTGCATTCTGTGTTATTTGTAACACTACTTTTCTCCAATTTTTTTATCAGGGATTTGCGTCAAAATTATTTGACAGGTCCCCTGTCTGCATCCATTGGCAATCTAACAAGCATGCAGTACATGTAAGTCCATCACTAGAATTTTTTATTTGAAATTTCCTAGTACACTGAAATTTATTGGTGTGTTTTTTGGTGTTTAATTTCATTTTGTTAGGAGCGTGGGAATTAATGCACTATCAGGGGAGCTTCCTAAGGAACTTGGACAGCTGACTGATTTACGTTCATTGTAAGTTTTCCATCCTCTTACTTTGTATAGATACTAGGTTTCTTTAGTAATCCTCAGGTACTATTCTTCAATCCAAATTTCCCTGTTCAACACCATATAACTTTCGTTTTAGGAAGATGCTAGTCTTACCAACTCTTTTACATGCCCCCCCACTTTTTTTTTTCTTTCTATTTCACATGTTGATTGGCTTGGTGCCACCATGTCAGAACAAGGTGTTGCTTTGTCAAGTTACAAAAACCATGTTCATGTACTTTTTGCTGATGATATGAACCTATATGAAGATAATCTTTAAAATATTACCAATCGGAGTTAACTTGAAGCTATTTATTTGTTGAATTTGCAGAGCTTTTGGGACAAACAACTTCTCTGGTTCTCTGCCTTCTGAGATTGGGAATTTGGTGAAGTTAGAGCAATTGTAAGTTCTAATATAATTTTGATTTTTTATCATGTGTCTATCATACATGCTGAAAATCTTGTTAGGTTACATTAGTTATTTGGTCTCACATTTTGGAAATGGTTCTTGAGAGTTTCCGGTGCTATTGTTTCTAGCCAAAGAAGATAACCCTTTGTGACAACTGTAATTTAGCATCAAACTAATATATTGTCATGATCAACAGCATAATACCAGCATATGATATTTGGTAGGGTTAGCAGGGGATTTTTAGTCATAATGTAGTAATGCACATGCTTGTCTTGGGGGCATGGGGGATAGGGGTCCTAGGGATATAGAACTATATATAGGCTTTCAGACAAGCAAGATCAAAACAAGGTATGAGGAATACCGTTTTTGTGGTAAGGAGTGGAAATGAGGTAATAATGAAGATTGGTATTCAAAATATATCTTAGATGCAAGGAAGGATGATAAAGATAGGAATTTGCCTATGGATTTATAGGCTATAGTTGAACAGGAGATATTTC
This sequence comes from Vitis riparia, assembly GCF_004353265.1. NCBI lineage: Eukaryota > Viridiplantae > Streptophyta > Magnoliopsida > Vitales > Vitaceae > Vitis > Vitis riparia. The sequence continues at coordinate 8,646,897 of NC_048442.1, read as the reverse complement.
TCTTTTTTGGTCTAATGCAATTTTTTCAGACCTACCACCAAATTTGTGATAAAAGGATGTATGATAAATTGATCATATTCAGTCAGATGGGTAGCACCAACTACCTACTGGGGAGAAGATCAGATAAAGTTGGTTGAGATGGTTGTTTGTGTGAAATATAGACCTGAAGAACAATAGTAGTAGAGACATGTTCAGTTTGAATTGAAAGGGCTATGAGGTGAAGGGAAGGATAACAAAATGGACATGGTTCGAACTAATAAGCACATAGATGACAACCTATGATATAGAAAAATAAAACAGCTGCTATAGATAGGGTGACAGCTTAATAGGATCTTAGTAGTGTAGCTTACACAAATGTCCAGGATATGTTATTATTGTTTAACCAATCCAATGGTTCACTATGGTAATGTTTTCAAAATTTGGGAAAGGGATGAAGCATTCTTCTTCTATGAGACATACTTTGTTTCGTTTTAGGTTTTTCCATACGCATGATTATCAAGTCAATTGAACCTGGTGGTTTTGGCACTAATAAATTTGGTCTTTCAATGATCCCGGTCTGGAACTTCCTTTTCTTTTTGCTCTCTGTTTTTCCATATACAGCTCTTCACCAAAAGCTAGGAAGGGAAAAATTGTAGGCCACATTTTGTTAGCTATAACTGCTGAAGTGCTTGCACCTGTTTTGAGATTTTAAAAGTTAATAAATGCTCGGTTCACACCATAATTTGGTAAGAAGTTTGGGAAACAATTGCACCAGTTTGAACTAATAGAAGTTCCTTCTGATATAGGTCAGGTAGAGGATGGGTAACTATTTCCATCATTTCCACCTAATTTGAGTGGTTTATTATTATAGGTTTAGATTGATTCAGATGCAACTGATGAATAGATCTCTTTCTATCATATGGGAGATTTTGAAGGTGTATTATTGGTTTGTTGATCACTTAGTACAACACAAAGGCTAAAAGTAGTATAATTCTAAAAGAGGAGTACAAACAAATATTGAGATATGCTTCACAGAAAAAGCAAAAGATCCTTGGTTCTATCATATGGGAGATTTTGAAGGTGTATTATTGGTTTGTTGATCACTTAGTACAACACAAAGGCTAAAAGTAGTATAATTCTAAAAGAGGAGTACAAACAAAAATTGAGATATGCTTCACAGAAAAAGCTAAAGTTCCTTGGTTTTTATTGGTAGATTTGTCTACACATGCATGGGTACAAAATTTGAGTTGTTTCTAGGGCACACTGATCATGTTTCATTAACTTGACTGATCATCTTTGAAGAAAAGTTTTTGCTGGTATTAAGGAAAAGAAATTCGATATTGTTTAAATTAATGAATGCTCTTTACCTCAACAGTTACTTTGATAGCTCTGGGGTAAGTGGTGAGATTCCTTCAACATTTGCTAATCTACAGAGCCTGACTACAGTGTAAGAGTTTTCTTGGCCTTCTGTCTGCACATTTTGGGATTGTTGTACTATATCTTGATGAGAAAAGGTCTCTTCATATAATTTTCTAAAAGAATTTTTGGGGCTCTCAGGTGGGCATCAGATAATGAACTCACAGGAAACATACCTGATTTCATTGGGAATTGGTCAAAGCTCACTGCTTTGTAAGACAACGTTATCAGTTTTTTAATCATTATTTTCCTTCACTTATGCTTAGATTACATGTCTGAATTTACTTTATGCTATAAACTCAAAGTAAATGTACATCTTTTAAGGGATGTGAACCTTTCATATTTACCATGATATTCAGCTTTATAGAGTACTTCCACATATTTATAATCTGCTTCTTCAAACTGTTTCTGTAGGAGGCTTCAGGGGAACTCTTTTGAAGGTGCCATCCCCTCATCATTTTCCAATTTAACCTCTTTGACCGATTTGTAAGTGTAGAGTCTGTCAGTTATTTCCATTCATATGTAGCAGATCTGTATGATTAACCTTTTCTCGTGCTATATAAAATCCAGGATGGTAAGTGATATATCTAATGCAAGCTCTTCTTCACTGGAATTTATAAAGGATATGAAGTTGCTAAGCATCTTGTAAGGCAACATGCTTCTAGCTTATAAAACAGTTGGATTTTATTTTTTCCTTTTGCTCTTAACCTTCTGATATGGGATTTCAATATAACAAGATGGTTGTTGTTTGCAGAGTACTAAGGAATAATAATATCTCTGATTCCATTCCATCAAATATTGGAGAATATGGAAGTTTGACTCAGCTGTAAGTTATTCACGATTATGGTTGTTGCTTTTGTGCATGAACAACATGTCAGGTTAAATTTTGGATTGGCTCCAAAACATCCAACTTTCTGGAGCACAACTCATTTTATAGTCACCTGGAACCAACCCAACAATCCATCTTTAATACAAAGTTAATTTTGGTAAATTCTAAATGGGTAAATACTTGCCAAGTAGGTTTATCTGGGGTCTAAGTGGAGCTCAGCATGTTTGCGATTGCATTAAAAAAAAGTTAGCCATCAACCTAAGCCCATTTTTCATGGTTTGATTCAGCTGAGCTGATGGGTTTGGGGTAGATTTGATTAGTTTTAGCCACATGAAGATCATTTTTCTTATCTATATTTATTTTTTCATTGTCAGATACTCCGTCTTTTATTTATGTTATAGCCTTTGGATTATTTTTGCAGGGATTTGAGTTTCAACAATCTAAGTGGACAACTTCCAGAATCACTCTTCAATTTGAGTCAACTCTCTCGCTTGTAATGGTTCCTGCCTCCTTAGTTCTTTCATATGCATCCGAGAGATATTCCTTTGCATTGTGAAGCATGTATTGTTGTCTTTTTTATCAGGTTCCTTGGAAATAATCAGTTAACTGGTACTCTACCTTCACTGAAAAGTACATCTCTTCTCAGAATGTAAGTAAATTCAACATATTTATGTTCGTAATCATTAAAATGTATTCCAAATCGATGTATCTAGCAAATATCTTCATTCCTTATTTCACTATTATGCTAAGTCTAGGGACTAGGGCTATGAATTCTGGTGAATGGCAAGTTTCATTTCTAAAATATTTTATGTGAGACAATGAAGATCTATATATTGTAGGCCCCAAAAATCATTTAGTACTTCTCCTAAAATAGAAGTTTACATATGGAAGAAAGGGTTATAAATTCCGATGTGCACTAAGAACTAGTCTAGCTGCTGATATGTGATAATACAAAAATAAGAATCAGGATCCTACAAGCTGCTGATATATATTGTTTGTATTGTGATGTGGAAGCAAGTTTGGAGAAGAAAAAAAAAAAAAAAAACTCTGCTTCAATTATATGTGGTATCTTATTTTATGTCTTTGAAATTAAACAATGAAGGTGAAAAATTTAAAGCTACTTCTTCCAATAAGAAGGTAGTACCTACTTTTTCATCAGTTACAAATCTATTAGAAAATTTCTTTTCCTCAAGTTCCCCTAGGACAGAATTTTAGTCCTGAGGTCTATCCTTTTGTTTGATTTGGTTTTTCCCCCTCTCAAAAGTATGAGCGTTCATATCTTGTTCTGTATGTAACGTAGCATTATATAGGTTTAGGTGTCATTTTTGCTAGTTTGAAAGAATTATGGTGCATACAGATGGTTATCAGGGGTCACGATGTGGGCAACAGATCAAAGACCAAGCCCAGAAGAATAGTACAGTACCATTGTTTTCATTTAAATATTTTATGCATATGAAAAAAAATGGAGAAACATACATGAGGATTCTGGATTGAGATTATTGTAGTGTGAAAAAATCACTTCTTTAAGCTCAATTTGACCAATCTTATATAGTTCCACTGACTAAATTAACATTTTCCAATATCTAAATTTAAGACTGACCACAATTTTGGCTATCAGTTGGTGGACTACATACTTAACATTCCCATTATGTTATGCCTGCAGTGACTTGTCATACAATGGACTATCAGGGAGCTTTCCTTCTTGGGTTGATGAAGAGAATTTACAACTGTATGTTTGAAAATCCTATTCTTCCTAATTTTTATTTTATTTTAATTTTTTTTCCAAAATTTTGTAGCTCAAAAGTTTCTAGTTTGATATTCAAATTGCAATGCTGTAAAGCCTGTAATATTTTAACCAACCAGCTTTCAGGTTTGGCATATTTCATTGCTTCTTCAATGATCATATGAAACTTGCATTTTGTAGCATGAGCTATGTTCTGTATCAATTGATATTGAAACTAACATTGTACTTTATGATTCTCTATGGGGTTGAATATGCAGTAATTTGGTCGCCAACAACTTCACACTAGACAGTTCAAACAGCAGGTGATTTTTTTCAATTCCATATTTTAACCCATGAAGATATGCTTATTCATTAAAAATATGCAAATGTTTTCTCTCAATGCTTAATGTCTGAAAATTGCAGAATATTCTAAAATAGTGAATGTATGGTGCTCCAATAATTTCATTACATTTCTGGCTTAACTAAGTATGTTCTTCTTCTTGTGTTTACAGTGTTCTTCCTTCAGGATTGAACTGCCTTCAACAAAATTTTCCTTGCAATAGAGGTTCCGGAATTTGTAAGTTCAATGCAGAACCATTCCCTTTTTCATGATTTCAGTGGTGGAACATATTATTAGGTATTATGGCATGAAAAGGAGAGAAATATACTATAGTATCAGTGTCACCAAAAAGAATACAGTCAATATTGTAAACTGTATCTCTCATTTCTATAAACTTGTATGAGTTAAGAATAGGAAAATCGTTTCTTTACTTGAGTGCCCATTTTAATCTAGACAGGCAAGTCATGCTAGTGATTGGTGTTCTTGCTTTAGGTTTTATTCTTTCTCCAGGACACATTTGTTCAAAGACTCAAGAAAGGGAAACTAATGAGGTTTGTTTCTTGTGGGTCAAGACATTTGATTAGTTAGGTCCAGGGAGAGCCTTGTAATAGATATCATAGCACAAGTTTCTCCTTGGGTGGAAAATTCACAGGTCATCAATTTGAGGGGTGAATTGGGATGAGAGAATTGTAAAATGATATTATGAAGTATATATCAAATGTCAGAATTTTTTTTGGAATTACCACTCAAACAGATATGAAGGTTTGCTGCTGATTCATGTCAGTTTTGAGCATTGAAAAATGACTTTATGCATCCTTCAAGTATGAATTATTTCTTTAATCGTAAATATTCTTGAGTATAACCATTTGAAAACAAAAAGATAGAGATGAGTTTAACTTTTCAATTGAAAAAATCAATTCACTTCTTTAATTTTGATAAATGCTGCTTTTTATATTGGTGTACAGATTACAACTTTGCAATCAAGTGTGGTGGTCCTCAGATTACTTCTTCTGATCAGATTGTGTTTGAGAGGGACAATGAAACTCTTGGTCCAGCTACATACTATGTGACTGACACAAACAGGTGGGCAGTTAGCAATGTTGGATTGTTTTCTGGAAGCAACAATCCTCAGTCCACAAGCACGTCTTCATCTCAATTCACAAATACTTTAGACTCAGAGCTGTTCCAAACAGCAAGGATCTCTGCTGGATCGCTAAGATACTATGGTTTAGGCCTTGAGAATGGAAACTATAATTTGACCCTCCAATTTGCCGAGACAGCAATTGTTAATTCAAATTCTTGGAAGAGTCTTGGAAGGCGTGTCTTCGATATTTATATCCAGGTTAGTATTGAAACAAGGACTTGTGCAAGAAACTGTGTTTTGACTGTTCTTTGTTAAACTCAAGCTTCAGAGTAACCAACATTGTGTTTATTTCCTAGTAGTAGGTTATAATTCATCATTACTTTGAATCAAGTTGTAATTATTTTGAAAAATTTCGACAGATCTTGAAATTGCAATATATTTTTATTTATTTTTTTTTTTTGGTGATTTATTGATTCAATAGGTACTTAAAGTACCAGAATATTGAGAATAACTCCCAAAAGTTTTCTTAACAATTATAGAATGAAAATTCCGGCTTCTTTCTCATACAAAATATGTTGCCTCAACCATCAATATCCTGATTCCTTCATGATATAATCTCAGGTTCTGGCATAGTGAATGAAACTTAGATGAATTCTTCTATTCCCAAATTCCTAAGAAGACATTGTCCAATATGTTTCCTCTTTTTTTATCTAAGTTTTAATTTGTTTATTCTAGGGAGATTTGGTTTTAAAAGATTTTGACATAAGAAAGGAGGCAGGAGGGGTCTCTTTCCAAGCTGTTAAGAAAGAATTCACGGCTCAAGTATTGGAAATTACATTGAAATCCATCTCTTTTGGGCTGGAAAAGGGACTTGCTGTGTACCTGCTCAAGGGACGTATGGACCTTCTATTTCAGCAATCAGTGCTACCCCAAGTAATGCAATTAGAAACTATTTGATGCAAATCAGTAACTAAAATGTTGATCCACTTTCATACTGATACTGAGTGATTGCTAAATTTACACAGATTTTGAGCCTACTGTGCCTAACACTGCTCCAAATGGGAAGAAGAATTGGACTGGTTTGATAGTGGGAATTGCTGTTGCCCTTGGACTTGTGTGCTTTCTAGCTGTTTTCTCTGTTTATTATTTCGTTCTAAGAAGAAAAAAGCCATATGAAAACCAAGACGAAGGTAATGCAAAAGGTTATGTTGTGTTCATATTGTTAGTGCTCTGACTTCTGAATTGGGTTTCAGAGCCCACTTTGACATTATTTGCAAGTACTTTTTCTTGTTTTCCCTGGTGTTGGTGTATAGATGCCCGTTATTTGCAAGTGCTTTTTCATGTTTTCACTGGTGTTGGTGTATAGATGCTTGCTTAGGACATTTAACATCTAGTGTGTACCTATGTTTTTTTTTTTCTTTTTCTAATTATTGTTTTAGATATAAAACAGAGGTGTAAACCACTGCTGTCTTTGTGGAACATGTTTTTTTTTTTTTTACCAAAAGTCGGAGATAAAAGGCTGTTCAAAGAACCCACTTGTTTTTTGACAATTAGAGAGGGACATTAGTTACTTCTATCTATTTATCTCCTATTGAACTACATTTAAGCTAAAGACCAGTTCTAGAATTAAAATATTTTGCAATAACGTGTATTCTGATGCATGTTAAAAAGAGGCATCCAAACATCTTGCCAAAGAATATACAAGTTCTTGCAGATCAACATCCAGTTGTCAAAGATAATTTTGCATTTGCAAAGACATGTTGTTGATTAGGTAAGAAATCAGTGAACAGATTCACAATTGATTGTGCTTTGTTTGGAATTTGCAGAGCTCCTAGGTATGGATGCTAGGCCATACACTTTCAGTTATGCTGAACTAAAAAATGCCACTGGAGACTTCAGTCCTTCTAATAAGCTTGGAGAGGGTGGATTTGGACCTGTCTATAAGGTAGGTCATTATCCTATCGAGCTTATATATTTTTTTATGATTATGAGTATGATTACAAACATGGGATTTTTCTCAATCATTCCTTTTTTTTTTTTTTCTGGTAATAATTTTATATCCAATTCGTTAGGGGACACTTTCTGATGGAAGAGTTGTTGCTGTAAAGCAACTATCTGTATCATCACACCAAGGAAAGAATCAGTTTGTAACAGAGATTGCAACCATATCAGCTGTGCAACATCGTAACCTTGTGAAATTGTATGGGTGCTGCATTGAAGGAGTAAACCGATCACTTGTCTATGAGTATCTTGAAAACAAGAGCCTTGATCAAGCACTATTTGGTAAGAGTTAGCACCTTAGCAGCTCTAGCAATCGTGACATTTTCTTAAGAAAACAAAATGAATACAGTTATGCTTGTTATTCATGAACAGGAGAGGGAAATTTGGACCTTGTTTGGCCAACCCGTTATGATATATGCTTGGGTGTAGCCAGGGGTCTAGCCTATCTTCATGAGGAATCGCGACTTCGCATTGTACACAGAGATGTGAAGGCCAGCAATATTCTGCTTGACTATTATCTCAACCCTAAGATTTCAGATTTTGGTTTGGCCAAACTGTATGATGACACGAAGACTCACATAAGCACCCGTGTTGCAGGCACAATGTAAGATCCTTGAGAGTCAAGGCCCTTAGTCCCTTTTTTGTTCTGTTTTTTTTTTTTTTTGGATTTTTTTTTTCAGGTATCATCAAAGTTTTAAAACTGAGATTTTATGCTACTGATGTAGTGGGTATCTTGCACCGGAGTATGCCATGCGTGGTCACCTCACAGAAAAGGCCGATGTGTTTGGTTTTGGTGTTGTAGCTCTAGAGATTGTCAGTGGAAGGCCAAATTCTGATACAAGCTTGGAAGAAGAAAAGACTTATCTTCTTGAATGGGTATGATATTTTTACCCCTTGGACTCTGTTTTATCTTATGAAATGTCTTCATACCAGTAATCGTTATGGTACTCATAGTGATTAGGGGCTCTACCATACTTAAGCATACATGTTCTGATTCCCTGATAATTTATAAAGAAAATTAGGCTTCATTAGATCTCTTGGACATGTTAAGGTCATTTCTAGACAGATTGTGGAAATTGGATCTTTCCATTTTGGTTCAGAGATCATTTGAATTTAGTCCCTTTTCAAATTTAATAGGATCTAAGAAATAGTTCTTTTCCTTATTCATAGGCTTGGCAGCTACATGAAACCAACCGTCAAATTGAACTAGTAGACTCAAGATTATCAGAATTCAGTGAAGAAGAAGCACGAAGAATGATAGGAGTCGGTCTTCTGTGCACTCAGACATCACCGACACTACGCCCACCAATGTCCCGTGTGGTGGCAATGCTTTCAGGAGATATTGAAGTGTCCAGAGTTACAACAAAGCCCGGATACTTAACAGATTGGAAGTTCAATGATGTATCCAGCTTTATGAGTGAAAATAGCGATTTGAATTCACCAAGTATCAGCATGGAAGTTGATAGAGACTCTTCTCCATTAAGTGTCAATAAAACTGAACTCCATGAGATTATTGGAGAGGGCAGGTGAAGAATAGTGTTTCTTTTCTGCTTTAGTGTGATTTTTACTGTTTCACACAACTCTGATAAATTCTCTGGTTTCTTACCATGTATGTGTGTTTAGTATACAAGTATGTATAGGGGGTTGTCTCTTAAGTCAGTTCTTTATATTTTCATACATTTAGGATTGAATGTTTTTGTATGAACTTTGGTTGAAGTTGTGGGTTTTGTTTTGCTCATCAATCATGTAATGAAGTGGTCCATGCAGTGGCCAAATGCACCTTATATCCAGTTTATAGGAGTCATGAAGGAGAACTTTTCACTGTGGCTTCTTGAGTTGCTATCAAGAAATTGTATGACTTTTAGTGCCCTGATTAATTTGGTGAAATAAAATATCAATGGCAGATCCCGCTGGAACAAACCAAAAATGAGCAAGTTAAGCTTAATGTAATTTGATATTATACACACTACCATTAACCTACCTTTAATATCCTAACCACATACCTTACTTGATGCTCCAATGCTCCTTTGCAATTTGGCTCTGAAAGTAATAAGTCTCATGGAAATACATAAATTTAGACTAACATTATTTGAAGAAAAATTGCCAACCTAGCTATAAGACAATCAAGTTGTTTTAGGTACCTATACCCTTTGTGTCCTTAAGGTTGGGCCTCTCTCTTTTGCAGCCAAATTGTTTTAGATTTTGAAGCAACATATGAAGATTTCTTAAAAGATATGTGCTAGCAATTTAATGTCATCTCTCATGAAGTTGCAAACACCTCGTGCGGCAGTGCGACACATCAACTCTGGCAAGGCACCATCAGCGAGCTCATTAAGAGCACTCCTTCCAAAAATAATAAAGCTGGATTTTCCAAGGTACGATGGGAAGGAAGTTCCAACGAGCTGGGTGTGTCGTGCAGATCAATATTCCAAATCCATGGCATTTGGCACTCTAACCGAGTCTCCTTGGCTTCATTCCATTTGGAAGGAGATGCCCAGCCATGGTTTCAAGTTCTCAAACAAGAAGCTATTTATATCTCATGGGATGAATTCAAAAAAGGGCTTTATTCCAAGTTTAGTCCAAACCAATTTGTTGATTATTTTGGGGAGCTAACCAAACTTCAACAAACAGGTATAGTTTTGGAATACCAAAATAAATTTGAGAGATTGTTAGCCAAGGTGGGTTCACTTCCGCAAGCAACCCAAGTTAGTTGCTTTATCAGTGGCTTACAAACTAACATTCGAATTGATGAGCAAGCTAACATGCCAACTTCGCTATCCTCAATTGGACTTGCAAGATTGTTTGAGGCAAGGAATCTGGACCATAAACTATAGTCCACAGCCTTGAGATCGATATGGGCTCAATGCAATGTCAGTGGGACCTCCTACCAAGCCCCTCACCAACGACTCCAATCAAGAGAACGACTATTGAAGAATTGAAGGAAAGGAGAAGGAAAGGATTGTGCTTCCGCTGCAATGACAAATTTGGTCTTGGACATGTGTGCAAGCGTTTGTTTATGATAGAAGCAACTTGCGAAGATAGTGAAAATGATGAAGATATGAAGATCGTGAGTGAAGTTCAACAAGAAGATGTGAAACCCGAAATTTCGTTGCATGCAACTGCTGGATTAAAGGCTCCAAACACAACGACAATGGCTGGAAGCTTCTTGTTCCAGCCCATGGAGGTCTTAATAGATTCGGGGAGCACACACAACTTCATTAGTGTGTTAGCTGAATGTGTTGGGTTGAATCTGAAACAGGATAGAAAGATGGAAGTCATGGTTGCATCAGGTGAAAAGTTAGTGAATCTAGGGAGGTGTTCCAATGTACAACTCAAGCTGCAAAAGGTTACCATTGTTGTAAAATTCTTGGTTCTGCCTCTGGATGGTTTCGACGTGGTGTGAGGGACTCAATGGTTGATAACATTAGGCCCCATTCAATGGGACTTTTCAAAGTTGCACATGACTTTCAATTTGGATGGTGTGACAATCGCCCTCCAAGGGCTCTCTAGTTTAGATAGTAAAGTTATTCAGTCCTAAGAGTTGGAGAAGGCCACCTAAAAGTAAGGAGTTCTTCTGCAATTGATCCCAATTACAAATTCTGAGGTACCTTGCTTACCTATACCTCCCCAAGTGCAAATACTCATTAATCAATATTATGATATAGTTGCTAAGCCAAAAGAGCTTCCTCCAAGGCGTGACCAAGACCATCAAATTCCTTTATAGCTGGGTTATGGTCCTGTTTTTGTAAGACCTTATAGATACCCATATTTCCAAAAGATAGAGATAGAAAAATTGGTGCTAGAGATGCTTTCCATTGGAATTATTCGACCTAGCAACAGTCACTACTCAACTCTGGTGCTCTTGGTTAAGAAAAATGATGGCTCTTGGCGCATGTGTATCGATTATTGTGCTTTGAACAAAATCACCATCAAAGACAAATTTCCCATTCCAGTAATTGATGAGCTAGCTGATGCACAATATTTTTCCTATGTAGATCTACACTCAGGGTATCATCAAGTGAGGATGTATCCATTGGATGTGGAAAAGATTGCCCTTAGAACTCATCAAGGCCATTATGAATTTCTAGTAATGCCATTTGGTCTCACCAATGTACCCTCCACATTCCAATCTCTCATGATTGTGGTATTTAATTTTTTTTTTTGAGAAAGTTCATCCTGGTGTTCTTTGATGATATTTTAGTTTATACCAAAAGTTGAGTTGAGCTCTTAGAACACTTGAAAATTGTCTTTTCTATGCTAAAAAAATCATCAGTTGCATGTGAAGTTAGAAAAATGAGAATCTGGTCAAACAAAGATCAAATACTTAGGTCATGTCAATCTCAAAGTAAGGAGTGGATGTGGATCCATCCAAGATTGAAGTTATGCTGAGTTGGCTTAAACCACATACTTCGAAGGCAGTGCGAGATTTTTTAGAACCAACTGGATATTACAGGAAATTCATCCCAAATTATGGGAGGATTGCAGCGCCTCTCACCAACATGTTAAAGAAAGATTCCTTTGAATGGAGTGGGCAAGTAGAGGAAGCCTTCCAAAAGCTCAAATTAGCTATGACTCACACATCGGTATTGGTTTTACCAAATTTGAATAGAATCTTTGTGGTTGAATGTGATGCTTCTAGTTTTAGCATAGGTGCAGTTCTTTTGCAGGAAAGACCCATTGCTTTTTTTAGTTGTGCTCTTCAAGGAAAACATTTTTATTAGTCAACTTATGAAAAATAAATCCTAGCATTGGTTTTAGCAGTTCAAAAGTGGAGACCGTACTTGCTCAGAAGACAATTTGTAGTGCGAACTGACTATCAAAGCCTTTAACACTTACGGTCTCAAAGGATTACCACAACGGCGCAACAACGATGGCTCTATAAACTGATGGGATTTGATTTTGTGGTTGAATATAGGAAAGGGCATGAGAATATGGTAGCTGATGCATTATCACGAAGACAAGGTGAGGAAGAAATTCAGGGGAACTTGAATGCATTTACTCAGCCCATTCCATATTGGATTGATACTATCAAAGAAGAGATAGAATCAAATTCTTCACTTAAAGCACTAAGTTAATGAATTTATGATGATGAAGCGATCGATCCATGGAGTTTTCAGAACGGGGTAATTTTCTATAAAGGGCAGATATATCTGACAAAAGAACGAGAGCACTCATGAAGGAAGGGTATGTGAAGACTTTGCAAAGGATTGAGGTCAATTTCTACTAGCTAAGAATGAGAAATCAGATAAAAAAATTTATTTGCAGCTATGACATTTGTTAGAGGCATAAAACAAAACAAATCTCTCCTACCGGGAGTTTTAACCTCTCTTTGTACTAGCACAAGTTTGGGAAGATATATCCATGGATTTTATTGATAGTCTACTTTATCCAATGCTAAAACTATTGTTTTTGTAGTGGTAAATAGACTATCAAAATATGCACATTACCATTTCTCGTCCTTATACTACTATTGGAGTTGCTATAATATTTTTTGATAGCATTTTTAGATTGCATGGAGTACCATAATCCATTGTTTGCAATAGAGACACAACATTCACTAGTGCCTTCTGGAAAGAACTGTTCAATCTTCAAGGGACAACTTTCAACTTCAGATATAGCTATCATCCCCAAACAGATGGGTAAACTAAAGTGGTGAACCAAACCTTGGAGATGTATCTAAGGTGTTTTATGAGTTCAAGACCAAAGGAATGGGTGAAATGGCTTCCTTGGGCTGAATATTGCTACAATACCAGCTGGCACTCCACTCTGAAAAAAACCGCCTTTGAGGTGGTTTATGGAATAAGCCCACCAAGTCTTTATATCTTACATTCCGGGTACTTCCAAGTGTAATTGCAGTGGAATAAGAGTTAATTACGTGATCAAGTCCTTAAGGAAGTGAAAGAAAATATTCAGAGCCAAGCTAGAATGAAGTAGGTGTATGATTCAAAGCACAAGGAAAGGGAATTCAATGTTGGGGAATGGGTGCATTTTAAGTTGCAACCTTATAGACAATTGTCCATCTCTACAAGAAGAAATTTCAAGCTGTAGGCAAGGTATTATGACCCATTTTAGATAGTGCAGAAAGTGGGCAGGGTTGATTATAGGTTTAATTTACCGACTCATGCTTGGGTTCATCTAGTGTTCCATGTATCCCTTCTTAAGAAGCATATTGGGGAAGGCAAAGCGATTCAAGCTACTCTACCTGATGCGAATATGGAAGAAAATGGCAAAGTTTCCAATACCACAGGCAATTCTAGATAGGAGAGTAAGGAAAAAAAGAGAAAAAGTTTTGATCCATTGGCAAGGATTATCTCCTATGGAAGCTAAATGGGAAGAAAGAAAGCTATTGAAGAACCGGTTTCCAGACCTCACCCTTGAGGACAAGGGTGCCCTTGGAAGGAAAGGAGAGATGATACAACCCAAGAAATGCTAGATAATTCTGGAAGTGGATCCCTTTAATTTCGCGTACTGGTGGACACTTCGAGGGGTAGCCTGGTTGTCTTATATGTTGTTTTGAATTTCTGTTTCTTTTGAATAAGTCAAGGAAATTTTGTTTTGAATTAGGATCCATTTGCATCCATTTTTTTCCAACTTCTCTCATGATGTATATATGGACTTCAAAATTGACTAAAAATATGAAAAATAACCAGCAAAATAATGTCACTAAACTAGAGATCTAACACAATATGTATGAACAAATGTGATTTGTGTTACTAAGGACATAATGGGGGCTCTACATTAGCAAACCACTATCACGTCTTCTTGAGTTATTTATAGGATTCCATCTCTTTCCATTGTTTGACACTAAGGAAAGAAATTGTTGTCAAATGTAGTTCTTTTAAGTTTATTCCAAGTTATAAGACTTTGTTTAGTATGAAGTCTCTTTACTATCTTCCACATTGTCCTACTCTTTAACATGAAATCAGCAAAGGCTAATTTTTGAGTTTTGAACAATTCATAACATCAAAGTATTTTTCAGTTTGCATAATCCATGCCCTAACAAAATCTAGAGAGGATTCTTCTTTGAAAAAGGAAGATCCAACTTTTTGAACTACTTAAAGGTTGGGCATGAGGAGGATGATGATTGGCTCTAAGTCAAAGTCTTAACCGAGGATGAAAATATCGGTTTTGACGGTGATTTTATCATGAATATATCGGGATATATCGTGAAATATCGATGGATATTTTGACACAAAATATTAGTAAGACGAAAATTGATCAACACTCATGAAAATGTTGGAAAAAATCTAAGAAATGATAGAAAAAATAATAATAAACATTTTGAATTTGTTTCGTTGAAGAAATTAATATATGTATAATATAATTTATCATATTCAACAATAATATCTTGCGTGTTTCAATATGAAATAGGAATTTTGTGAGTGTACATTCATTATTAAGCTACATTAAATTTTATTTGACTGTTGTAAATGAAAAGTAATGAATGACCACATTGATGGCCATTATGAACTCCATTTACTCATCTTTAAGATGAGTAATGGGAGTTTATATTATGAAGCCTATAAAAGGCTTCTTACCCCTCCATGTAAAAGCATCCCGAGAAAAGAAAGAAAATTCTTCCTTTCATTCTCTCTCTCTCTCTCTCTCTTTCTTTCACTTTCTCAATTCTCTTCCTTGATTCCTTCTTCCATATTATATATCAAAGAAAGATATATTTATCTCTACTACTTTGATTTGCATTATATTTGTTCTTGTTTTACAACACGTTATCAGCATGAATTGCTCTGAAGGTAATTCTCGTATCTTAAACTTGAAGTTATTTATATAGAATAAAATTTTACATAATTATATTATTGTTGATTTGTTTTGTTACATATTGTTAAAAGTTATAAACAAATTATTTGATTTTGTTTATAATCAAAATTATACCAATGCTATCAAGTTATTATAACTGATTTTAATAATATTGTTTTGTCATATATATGAAGTTATTTGACAATGTCGAATATCACAAAACTCGAATTTGTGGCACTTGACATTTCGGGAAAGAACTATCTATCTTGGATCCTTGATGCTGAATTACATCTTGATGCAATGAACCTTGGAGCTACGATCAAACAAGGAAATCAAGCATCCCTGCAGGATCGCGCAAAAGCATTGATTTTCCTTCGCCATCACCTCCATGAAGGTTTAAAAAATGAGTATCTTACGGTAAAGGACCCTTTTACTCTATGGAGTAATTTGAAGGAAAGATATGACCACCAGAAAACTGTGATTCTCCCAAAAGCTCGATATGATTGGATGCACCTAAGGTTGCAAGATTTTAAAACTGTTAGTGAATACAACTCTGCACTTTTCAAAATCAGCTCTCAATTAAAGCTATGTGGAGAAAAAATCACAGAGGAAGACATGTTAGACAAAACTTTTACTACGTTTCATGCCTCGAATGTGCTCCTACAGCAGCAATATCGAGAACGTAGGTTTACAAAATATTCTGAATTAATATCATGTCTTCTTGTTGCTGAACAAAATAATGAGCTTTTGATGAGAAATCACCAGTCTCGTCCAACTGGATCTGAACCATTCCCTGAAGTGAATGCAATATTGTCCCAAACTCGTGGACGTGGACGAGGACGAGGACGTGGTCGTGGTCGTGGAAGAAATCCCCGATACCATGGTTCTTATAGTAATAATTCTCAGAAAATGAAAGTCTCATTGCACCACCAGAAGTGGAACAATACTGAGACAATACAAGAAAATGGGAAGCGTTTACAAGATAAACCTCCTAAAAACCATGAGAATAATTATTATAGATGTGGTATGAAGGGGCATTGGTCGCGTACCTGTCGTATGCCCAAACATTTGGTCGACCTTTACCAAGCATCAATAAAAGCTAAAGGAAAAGAGATAGAGATGAACTTTACCGATGGTGATGGATTGGACCTAACCTACTATGACATTGATTTCTTTGGAGGTCCCAATGAAAAAACAGACCATTTGATAAATGATGAAAAAATTAACATTGATTGATGTTACTTTATATATAAAATAATATATTATTATGTCTTATATTTACATCTGATTTACTTTGTTATTTACATTATGCCCTGTTTTTTTGTTATATCTGAAATCCATGTGTTATTTGGTCTCAAGATGAATGAGGATGATGTATGTCTCGCAGACTGTGCGACCACGCACACAATTCTTCGAGATAAAAGATATTTCCTCGAATTGACATTAATAAAAGCTAATGTAAGTACCATATCTGGTACTACAAACTTAGTTGAAGGCTCTGGAAGAGCAAACATAACGTTGCCAAATGGAACTAGATTCCATATAAATGATGCGTTATATTCTAGCAAATCCAGAAGAAATTTACTCAGTTTTAAAGATATCCGCAGAAATGGATATCATATTGAAACTATGAATGAAGATAATGTAGAATATCTTTACATTACTTCCATTTATCTGGCCAGAAGCTTATAATGGAAAAACTCCCGGCTTTCTCCTCTGGGTTGTATCATACAACTATAAAGCCTATTGAATCATATGTTGTCGTGAACCAGAAGTTCAACGACCCAAAAGTTTTTGTCCTTTGGCATGACAGACTAGGTCACCCAGGGTCTTCAATGATGCGTCGAATAATTGAACACTCACATGGGCATCCACTAAAGAACCAGAAGATTCTTTCGCCCAATGAATACTCATGTGCTGCCTGCTCACAAGGTAAATTGATAATCAGACCATCTTTTACTAAAGTCATATCTGAGTCACCAATCTTTTTAGAAAGAATACATGGGGACATATGTGGGCCTATCCATCCACCATGTGGACCATTCCGTTATTTTATGATCTTAATAGATGCTTCTACTAGATGGTCACATGTTTGTCTCCTTTCTACATGTAACGTTGCCTTTGCTAGACTCCTTGCACAAATAATCAGATTACGAGCACAATTTCCAGATTATCTAATTAAGACAATACGTTTTGATAATGCTGGTGAATTTACTTCTCAAACATTCATTGACTATTGCATGTCAGTAGGGATAAATATTGAGCATCCTGTTGCTCATACTCATACCCAAAATGGTTTAGCAGAATCCTTCATCAATCGTCTCTAGTTAATAGCTCGACCATTACTAATGAAAACCAAATTACCTACTTCCGCCTGGGGTCATGCTATTATGCATGCTGCAGCTTTAGTCGGTATTCGACCTACAACTTACCATGAATACTCTCCTTCACAACTTGTGTTTGGAAAACAACCAAATATCTCTCACTTACGAATCTTTGGTTGTGCAGTATATGTACCAATTGCACCTACACAACGCACTAAAATGGGTCCCCAACGAAGACTTGGGATTTATGTAGGTTTTGATTCTCCATCTATCATAAGATATCTTGAACCTTTGACATGCGATGTTTTTACAGCCCGCTTTGCGGATTGTCATTTTAATGAGAGTGTTTTCCCGTCATTAGGGGGAGAAAAGTCGATTCCTGAAGAACGACGAGAAATTAGTTGGAAAACATCTACTATGACCCATCTTGATCTTCGTACAAATCAATGTGAACTAGAAGTTTAAAGGATCATTCATTTGCAAAATCTTGCAAATCAATTACCAGATGCATTCATTGATACCAAGAAAGTGACAAAGTCACATATCCCGGCTGCAAATACTCCAGCACGGATTGATGTCCCTGTAGGACAGTTAACAAATGAATCTAAGATACGCCTGAAGCGTGGTAGACCTGTCGGCTCAAAGGATGTAACTCCCCGGAAGAGGAGAACCCAAGAAAAACTTGGCACTCTAAAAGAGACCATCAAAATGACTGATCAGTTTAAAATTGATAAATCTATAGCCCTAGAAGAGGCACAAATAATGCAGAAAGCCCATGAAGAGGCACAAATTGAACAAGAAGCCCCCGAAAAGGCACATATCGAACAAGAAACCCCTGAAGATCCACATATTGAACGAGAAGCCCCTGAAGAGGCACAGGTACCTGAAAATTGTGAGATCTCAGTAAGTTATGTACAAACGGGAGAAAAATGGGATCGAAATAATATTGTTAAAGTAATATTTTTACTTTCCAAGTGGCCTCTGATATCATAAGAAATGATGAAGATCTCGAACCACGAAATGTGGAAGAATGTCGACATAGAAATGATTGGCTAAAATGGAAAGAAGCTATACAGGCAAAGTTAAACTCATTAACAAAACGAGAAGTTTTTGGACCTGTAGTCCAAACACCTGAAGATGTAAAGCCTGTTGGGTACAAATGGATATTTGTACGAAAGTGCAATAAGAATAATGAGATCATAAGATATAAAGTGTGATTAGTAGCACAAGGTTTCTCGTAGAGACCTGGTATTGACTACGAGGAAACGTATTCTCCAGTCATGGACGCAATCACATTTCGTTTCTTAATTAGTTTGGCAGTCTCAGAAGGACTGGATATGCGTCTCATGGATGTTATTACAACATATTTATACGGATCCATGGATAATGATATATACATGAAAATCCCCGAAGGATTTAAATTGCCTGATGCAAATAATACAAAGCCTCGTAGCATGTACTCAATCAAGTTACAATGATCCTTGTATGGATTAAAGCAATCTGGACGCATGTGGTACAATCGCCTTAGCGAATACTTGCTAAAAGAAGGGTATGTGAATAACCCTATATGCCCATGCATCTTCATTAAGAAATCAGAAACCGGATTTGCAATTATTGCAATGTATGTTGATGACTTAAATCTTGTTGGAACTCCTGAAGAGCTCAAAAGAACAACAAATTACTTGAAAAAGGAATTTGAGATGAAAGATCTTGGAAAAACAAAATTTTGTCTCGGCCTGCAGATCGAGCATTTTCCAAATGGAGTTTTAGTACATCAATCAACATACATTAAGAAAGTTTTGAAGCGTTTTTATATGGATAAAGCGCATCCTTTAAGTTCTCCAATGATTGTCCGATCACTTGATGTGAGAAGGGACCCATTTCGTCCTTGCGAAAATGATGAAGAGTTACTTGGTCCTGAAGTACCATATCTTAGTGCTATTGGTGCACTTATGTATCTTGCCAATTGAACACGTCCAGACATTACTTTTTCTGTCAATTTATTAGCAAGATACAGTTCCGCTCCAACTCGAAGACATTGGAATGGTATCAAACATATATTGCGTTATCTTCGCGGAACTACTGATATGGGTTTATTTTACTCAAGGGAATCAAAGCAACAATCGCTTGGATATGCAGATGCAGAATATCTTTCAGATCCACATAAAGGCAGGTCACAAACAGGGTATGTGTTTAATTGCAATGGTACTGCTATTTCATGGAGATCTGTCAAATAAACAATGGTAGCCACATCATCAAATCATTCAGAAATACTGGCAATTCATGAAGCAAGTCATGAATGTATATGACTAAGATCTATGATCCAGTATATTCGAGAATCATGTGGACTCTCCTCTATCAAAGGTGACCCGACAATATTATTTGAAGATAATACTGCATGCATTGCACAAATAACAGGGGGTTATATTAAAGGAGATAAAACTAAACACATTTCACCAAAATTCTTTTATACACATGAACTCTAGAAGAGTGGTGAAATTGATGTGCTACAAATACGCTCAAGTGATAATCTAGCAGATTTATTCACAAAATCATTGTCAACCTCAACATTCAAGAAGTTAATACACAGGATTGGAATGCGTCAACTCAAGGATATCAACATGAGGGGGAGTATGCTTGTAAAAGGGTGTTAGTGTACTGTACTCTTTTTTCCTTTGTCCAGGTTTTGTCCTACTGAGTTTTACTGGCAAGGTTTTTAACGAGGCAGTCCTAATATACCAAGAAAAGAATATTGTACTCTTTTTCCTTCGCTAGGTTTTTCCTATAGGGTTTTTTTACTAGCAAGGTTTTAATGAGGCATATTCTTTTAATATGGTGGTCATCCAAGGGGGAGTGTTGTAAATGAAAAGTAATGAATGACCACATTGATGGCCATTATGAACTCCATTTACTCATCTTTAAGATGAGTAATGGGAGTTCATATTATGAAGCCTATAAAAGGCTTCTTACCCCTCCATGTAAAAGCATCCCGAGAAAAGAAAGAAAATTCTTCCTTTCATTCTCTCTCTCTCTCTCTCTTTCTTTCACTTTCTCAATTCTCTTCCTTGATTCCTTCTTCCATATTATATATCAAAGAAAGATATATTTATCTCTACTACTTTGATTTGCATTATATTTGTCCTTGTTTTACAACATTGACAACAATATTATAACATTTGATAATAACATGTCCAACTTGAAAATATATTTAATATTAAAACTATGATCTATTTAATTAAAATGTATTCAATGATATAAAATAAATGATGGTATATGTTTGAATTTTTTAATGTTTATATTTTTTAATATTTAATTATCATATAAATGATATAAAAGAAAGATTTTTTAAGAAATTTATAATGATAGTTTATATATTTTTGGCAATCAATTAAATAAAATAATTAATATTGATTTATTTATTAAAATATTTTTTAAATATTTTGTATTAGGATGGACTTTAGTGTGTGTGTCTATATATATATATTATATTTGAGGATAGATTTGCCCCAATAGTTGCCCAGGTTAAAGGTGATGTCTTGGGTTTGAATACCCTTTTCTACAAAGTGAATCAATTTTTAAGGTTTGACTGAGTTAACCAGGCAAGAGAAGCGGCTGATTGACTGACAATATGATAAATACCAAAATATCAATAATATTTTTAAAAAATAATCGAAAAATAGCTATCGTGTTGACATGGGCCGATTCATGAAATATTGATGAAATATCGTCAATAAATCATGACATTTCGAGCTTGGTTCTTGTTGCTTGGGCCTTTATGGTGCCATATTGTTTTGATAAAACATAAGACACCACTTGATAAATAGATAATTAGTGGATTAATTAGAATTAAATACTAAGTTGAAAAAGAAAAACACAAATAAAACAGTGGTTAACTATTCATCTCACATCTAGCCTAACTCTTGTTGTAGGAAAGGATTCTACATGATCAAAACTATGCTCCCATACTACTTTGTGATTCCCCCAAACCTAGAAGTAGTTGAGAATAAGGGTGTCATAGTTTTCCATCAAAATATAGTAAAATTCTAGTAACCCTAGCACCTCTTAGAATTAACCATTGTTTTTATAATCAAGTTGACCATTGATGAATTGAAAAAATTACTAGTTCACAGTTTAATGATTGGATCAATGGTTGAATCAATAAGATCATAAATATATAATTTATATATTATATAAATTAAAAATAATTATAAGAAATTAATAGGTATAATAAAAAATTAGTAATATTTCATTTTTTATATTTGATATTGTCAAGTTAGATGATAAAGATGAATATAAATATATTAATATTTTTAATTTTATTAAATAAGTGTAAAGATATATTTAAGATGAAAGAAAAATTATAATATTTATTTTTATCTATATGTCAAAAGTTTTATACATCTTATTATTTAATAATTTTAAAAATTATTATATTATTTAATTTATATTATTTTCACTGTTATCATTATATAATCATTATAAAATCCAGTATGAAGATAAATATTTATGTTTATTTAAGAGTTAAATAATGAAAATTTGAAAAACAAAATCAATATTCCTATATCATAGTCCTTCATATCTTAGTGGTCGAACTATCCTTTTAATAACATGGAGATCCAAGATTGATTCATCCTAGTTTGAAAATTGTAGGCTAATCTCATTATCATTTTCATTACGATTTTGGGTAAAACAAGGCTTGACCTATTTTTAGAGAACCAAATAGGAAAATTAGTGGGCTCTAAGCAATAGGCTAATGTTGTAGCAACTCATTTTCATTTTCATTACCATTTTGGGTGAAACAAGGTTGACTAGTTTTAAAAGAACTAGATGGACCCTATTCAATTTGATGGTTTAAGTGTCACTTCAAATGGTACAATAGTGGTCCAACCCATGATAATTCAACTAAGCTAGCTTATCAAAAGAGGCTGACAATCTGGTTCGATTTTTAAAACCTTGGGTTTTATAAATACCTTGGAACAAATATAAGCCTAACTCAATTCCTACAAGTATAAAAATTGGTGGGTTGTAAGTAGTAGGCCAATGTTGGAGCAATTCTTTACCATTTTCATCATCATTTTAGATAAAACAAGGCTTAACTAGTTCTTATAGAATAAGTTGGGGTTCATTTGGTTCGATCGTTTACTATCATTTCAAATGGTTCAATAATGGTCCAACCCTTAAATGATTCAACTAAGCTAATTAGTTTAGAGACGATGGTGCTCTAGTTCGATTTTTAAAACCTTAGGTTGTATAAATTTCTTTGAACAAATATAAGCCTATCAAGTTCATATTTTGGTGGGTTATAAGTAGTATTAGACCAAATGTTATAGTAGCTCATTGACATTTTAGGTCAAACGTAACTTGGCTTGTTCTTAAAGAACTAACTAATCCATCCAGTTTGACAATTTAACTATTGGTTTGAATGTTTCAACACTGGTCCTACCCATAAATGATTTAACTAAGCCAACTAGGCCAAAGAGGTTGTTGGTCCACAGTCTAACTAGATGGATCGGCTAGTCTCATCCAATTTTTAAAACTTTGGGTTGTATAAAAAACCTCATAATAATTGTAAGCCTATCAAGTTGGTGTTTTGGTGGGTTACAAGTAGTATTAAGTTAAATATTGCAGTAACTTATTACAATTTTCATTATCATTTTAGGTAAAACAAGGCTTGAGTACTAGTCGTAGAGAACTAAATGGACCTCGTTTGGTTTAATGATTTAACCATCCCTTTAAATGGTTCAACAATGGTCTAATCCATAAATGATTCAACTAAGCCAACTAGTTTGGAGAGGCCGACGACCTAGTTTGATTTTTAAAACTTTGGGTTGAATAAATACCTTGCAACAAATGTAAGCCTATCAAGTTAGTGTTTTAGCAGGCTATATGTAACATTGGGCCAAACGTTACAACAACTTGTTACCGTTTTAAGTCGAACATGGGTTGACTTATTTGAAAGAACAGACTTGTCCATCTAGTTTGACTATTTAGCCATTGATTTGAATAGTTCAACATTGATTTTACCCATAAATGGTTCAATTAAGCCAACTAGATTGAGAGTTTATTGGTCCAAGATCCGACTAGTAGGATTGGCCGACCTTGTTTAATTTTTAAAACCTTAGGTTGTATAAATACCTTACAAAAAATGTAAACTTATCAAATTGGTGTTTTAGTGCACTACAAGTATATTAGGCCAAATGTTATAGTAGCTCATTACCATTTTAAGTCAAAAAAGGCTTGATTGGTTCTTAGAGAACTAGTTGGTCTGTTCGATCTGATTGTTTAACTTTTGGCTCAAATGGTTTAGCACTAGTCCAATCTATAGCGATTCAATTAAGCTAATGTTGACATCTTAGATCTAAGCAATGAAAACAAAATCAATTTTTTTTTTAAAAAAATAAATTAATTTTTAGGGTTAAAAATCCAACCTTTAGGTTTGGATGTTTCCAAACCTTAAATTCCAAGTGTTGAAGTTGACCTCGAAGTTGTTAGAAGTTTCGTAAACCCACAATCTTCGACTCGATGGCTTTTCTTTGATCTTAGCACACTTCCAGTGAGGAGGAAAGAAAGGTGGAAGTTATGACTCTCTTTATCTATGAAAGTAGAAGACAAAGTGATATGAGTCCTAACCTCTAAGGGGGTGTTTATAGGGTTCTCTAATTAGGCTTAAGTAATTTGAGCCACTAAGGATGGGGTTACTTAATCCAACCCAAAATGAACCCTAATTAATTAATTAACCTAGTAGGGCCTATTAATTAATCAATTAGTCTAGAGACCTTGTTCACTTATCCCTGTGCAACCTTGCATAATTACCAAAACACCCTTATACATAAAAGTGAACCTAGAGCCAATCCAACCCTCATAGCCCATTCTAACAAGGTGTATAAGCTTGAGCGGGAACCATTGGGACTCATAGGATAGTGTTGGTTCCCTTAGAATCCAATTCTGAAGTTGATTCTACACCTCATTATAAAAAATCAGTTGCACTCTAATACCCTATGTAAATAATAATGAGACACTATGTGCTTAAGTCTATGACCTACTATCCATTGTGCTAAGTCTCCATATGAATTGGTGTTCATAGTTTAACATGTTGAAAACTATTATCCTTTCAAGACTACCTTTACTATCCTTGAGTTACAAATCCTCCTATTGTATGTTCAACAGACATGTCTTAGCTTTTAAAAAACCTATGTCAAGTTCCACTTAAGAAACTACTATGGTCATAGTTTTCATGAATATACCATCTTAGAATCACCCAATGAGACACTTTGTCTCAATCCCATAAGATATCATGGTGTTTTTATTGTTAATATCTATTGTTATTGGCTTCTATCAATAGTGACCAAATCTATACAAAATATATGAGTAGCTTACGATCTCACTCGTATGTTAAAACTACCACTAACTTTAGCAATGCTCAATATTTTTTCAAGGTTGATAGACAATACAATGAAACAACTTAGTATGACCATGACTACTTGATAACCTTGTGTCATGACTCACTTAGGTCCTGTTTAATGTGTAACTATACAAACTAATACACTCACCATGGGAAACCCATCTCGATGACTAAGACCAACCATCTCTTCAACTAAGAGGTAAGCCTCTAATGGATTACCTAAGTCCATGAACTGACTGCAAACAAGTCATTCTATGTAACTTCTAATGCACCTTAGTCATGTATAATGTAAGAGATGCTCAGTGAGAATGCTCATAAAGTACAATGCAAGGAATAATGATAGATAAAAGTGAAATTGAAATATCATCTAATAAATAATGAGTTCCAAATCTGTTACATCATGTCTTGCTTTTAAGGTCTCCATCCTAACAACTAACTATGCCAAAGAGGCTGTTAGTCTATGTTCCAAATAGTTCGATTGGTTGGTTTATTTTAGTTCTTAAAAGCTTGGGTAGTATAATTATGTTACAACAAAAGTAAGCCTATCAAGTTTTGGGTAGTTCTAATGGGTTGTAAGTTGTTCCGATACAACAACTCATTACCATTTTCGGTCAAACAAGGTTTCAAATGTTCTTAGAGAACCAATTGGTTCATCTTGTTCAACGGTTTAACCATCAATTTGAATGGTACAATATTGGTTCATGCCATAAATGATTCAGCTAAGCTAATCAAACTAGAGAAATAAATGATTTGTAGTTCGCTTGGTTAGACTAGTCTGGTTTGTAAAACCTTGGAATTAACTATATAAGAGATGAAAAATAAAGACATCCATTGCTTAAATTGAACTCCAAAGAATTTTGAAGATTAAAATAGATAATTTAAACTCTAAGTCTAACATGCTAATAATTTGATCTAGTTAAGAATCTGAGTACACAATCTAATAATAAAATTAATAACATAAAAGTTTTAACCATAAGTCAAGCATTGATCTTGTGATCAAATCCCATTACTCTTTGCACAACCCAAATGAAAGTCAACAAATGAGTGAGCTTGAAGGCTCCCTAAGGAAAGGATAGTATATGTATGGATCAAATGTGTATGTACTCAAAAAAATAAAACACAATGATATGTCATGTGAGTAAGCTATAAGAAATTAAACATATAGTAATTCATGTGTAAATATGACCAATTTAGAAATAAATTCTCAAGCATTCAAAATATTATCCTTTGGAAATTGTTTTTATATGTAAATTATAAAGAAATCTCTGGTTTGTAGAGGTAGCCTAAGCATTGTAAGACTTACAAAAGTTACTAGCTTCATGTGTTCCTTTAACTGGTGGGAGAAACTAAAAATTATTTATGGTATACTATAGTTTAGTACATAAAAGCTCCAGTAGTTGGGCTTCCAGATCATCACAATCTTTACCAAGGACGGTTAAAGTTTACAACTTATTCCTAGTTGACTAAAGCCATAATAACTAGAGTTTCATATAATTTATTCTAATTTCATAAACTTTCAAAGAAAAAATAATTATACAACGACAATCCTAACATCATAAATTTCATAAATCATGCAAATGTGTATGTATATTTGATCATTTTCATAAATGTTTTTGTAAACAATTAATTTAGACATTCAATTAAAATATACATGCATATACTATAATTCCCTTAATCAATAATGTTGCTAAGTATAAAGATTAGAGCTAGGGTGACTCAAAATGCATTGCTTAGTCTTAGCTTTAACACAACATAAGCGAAGGTTCCATTAGGTTCATTACATAATCATTTTCAAGGCATGACTCTCATTCTAAGGTTTTTATTTTTATTTTCTAAGTATTGCATTCTAGTTTTATGGTGTAACCTATTCTAATATTGCAATATAATGCCCTAGTATACCTATTTAGTGAGTATCATAATGTGCGAGTCAATGCTAAATGGTAATCATTTCGACAATGCACCAAAAAAGAAAAAAAAAACACTCTCCTAGTAACACTGCTACAAAATTCAACATTTTTGTCTATCAATAGCATGCAATAAAATAAATTCATCGTGTAACATGCTACCCATAATCAACTTTTTGTGAAGTTGTTTGTGAACTTGTACCAAATTTAGCATGTAGTTCATTAATAACACTTCTGTAAATTCAACTTAATGCTCATCAAACTTATACTTCTAAAAAAAATTTATACTTTCATGTTGGGAATCCTTTGATTTAATGTGGTAGGTAGTTTAATATTCTATAATATCTTATCATTGGAAAAAAATAATAACTTAGTTTTCTTCCTCTTAAGAACCTCAAATCTTTGGCCTAAAACAATCCTAGTTCCTTTTAGGATTTCTTGCCATAGTTATACTACAAAATTTCATATATGTCAACCAAAATTTGCAACCCTTAAGTCTAGTAGTTCATGAATTTGGGACTTAATTAAGGAAATCTAACATAAATGATAGATTAGTTACTTAAGAGGATCTAATTAAGGGACCCAACATAAATGATAGAATAATTACTTAAGAAGAAGTGCCCCTTACATTGGTTTAGGGTACTACACTATGTAACTTCACAAATTTGCTAGTATAACACTTATGTTAGAGTGACCTTTCCTATGATAGTATGACATAAAAAATGGCACTAAAAAATGTTTTCATTAGGGTACAACATATGCCTTAACTAATTAATCTCTCTATTATAACTAGTCAAAGCCACAATAACATATTGAAGTGTGCTTTCGTTTGGAAACATTTTACATCTTCAAGAAGCTTGTATAAGATTCAAAATTAAAAGTTGTGCACATTTTAGGGATTTTGTTCTACTTCTCTTGGTGATACTCTAAAGTAACTATTTTGAAATGTATCATGACCTCTATACGATCCCTTATGTACTCGTCCTTTATTTGGAGGGTAAGTTCTCAAAGGTGGTTCAAGAAGGCTAGTGGTTGCATGCAAGGTTAGCCTTATTAAAGAGTGAAATTAGTTCACATCATCATTAATGATTGAAGATCCAAAGTGCAAAAGCGACAAAGTCCCCTAGGTTTTGGATTGAGTCTTATTATCCTAGTAAAACTTTGTATTTCATTTTCATTCTTTACTAAAAATTTCTTGAACTTCTTCTCTATGATTGTTCCATCAGAGAGTAGTCAATACTCGAAAGGATTCCCATGTGCATCTTATCTTCATTGTGTGATTACTTGATGCACTTTTGGCATTTAATTTTTCCATATTCATGTTTTAAAATTTTGGTAGAGGTAGGCGTAGTTTTAATTATTTAACAAATTAATGGAGATTAGATTTTTATTAGATTTACCTATTCACTCCAATATATAGTTTTGTAGGATTGACAACCAATTTTTCCACAGCCTTTAACTATTAAATATTAAGTGTTGGCCTTTAGTCATTATGTGTTTCTCTCTTTAAGATAGTTCCATAGGTTTGAGAATGGTTTTTCGATAGTTGTTTGCCTCCAACCATTAGCCTTTAACTTTTAGGTTATGACCGTTACTTGTTTCATTCCCCAAGGTAGTTATATGGGATTGAAAAGTAGATTTTCCATAGCTATTAATCATTAACCATTAACCATTAATTGCTAACCTTTAGCTATTAAGCATTACTTGCTACCTTTTTTCACTCCTTCTGGAAGTTGGATTGACAACCAATCTTTCCATAGTCTTTGACCATTAAACATTAACTATTAATAATTACTTGTTCGCCTTTAGTTGTTATGTGTTTCATTTTCCAAGGTAGTTCTATAGGATTGAGAATGGTTTTTCAATAGTTGTTTGCCTCTAACCATTAGTCTTTAGCTTTTGGGTTATAGTTGTCACTTGTTTCACTCCCCAAGGTAGTTATGTGGGATTGAAAAGTAGATTTTCCATAGCTATTAACCATTAACCATTAATTGCTAACCTTTAGCTATTACCCTTTAGTTGTTTCCTTTGTCACTCTTTTTGGAAGTTGGATTGACAACCAATTTTTCCATAGCCTTTGGTTGTTAAACATTAACTGTTAATAATTACTTGTTGGCTTTTAGCCATTTTCACTTTCCAACACGATTCTATGGGACTAGCAATGGTTTTTCGATAATAGTTTGCCTCCAATCATTAGCGTTTAGCTTTTGGGTTATAGTTGTTAATTGTTTCAATCCTTAAAGTAGTTATGTGAGATTGAAAAGTAGCTTTTCCATAGCTATTAACCATTGACCATCAATTTCTAACCTTTAGCTATTAAGCATTAGTTGTTTCTTTTTCACTTCTTTTGGAAGTTGGATTGGCAACCATTTTTTTCATGGCAGTTGGCAATTGAACACTAACTTTGAATAATTACTTGTTGGCCTTTGGTTGTTATGTGTTTTACTTTCCAAGGTAGTTATATGAGATTGAGAATCTTTTTTCGATAGTCGTTTGCCTCTTACCATTGTCCTTTAGCTTTTGGCTTATAGTCATTATTTGTTTCACTCGCCCAATTATTTTTATGAGGGATTGAAAAGTAGTTTTTCCATAACCACTAATCATTAACCTTTAGCTATACCTATTTCGCTCCTTGCAGAAGTTCTATGGAATTGAAAACTAGTGTTTCTATAATTGTTGGCCTTTAGTCATTAATCGTTAGTTGTTAGGATATTGTCATTATTTGTTTCACTCCCCAACATAGGTCTATGGGATTCAAAACTAATTTTTCATAGTCGTTAATCATTAACCACTAACTATTAGTTGTTTTTCGTTAATCGTTACATGTTTCACTCTCCAAGGTAGTTAAATTTTTGCTATTAAAAACTAATTTTTCCATAGCGATTAACCATTAGCCATTAACTGTTTGCAGTTGGGCGTTAGTCGTTATCCAATATTGGCCATTTTTTGCAAGTGAAAAAGCCATTAATACCATATTTACACTAGTAATTAACTCTATGCTTCACAATAAACTTCATGGATGCTACTTTTCTTCTCTATTTCAAATCCATCTACTATAAACATTTATCAATTAAATGAAATAAAATATAATTTTCAAAATTTGTTCCTCTTAAGCTTATTTTATTTATAGTAATTCTAGTATCCTTGTCATTTTTCTTTGTTGTAAGAAAAGTAATAGGAATTGGATCTCTTCTCAAAATTTTTATTTTCCATGATTTAGCTCTCAAAAGATGGGTCTTTTGATTATTGATCATGGTATTTGAAAGATGGTTCATGATATGAACTAGTATCAGATTAATTTTTTCATATCTTCAACCTTATTTACCTATTTATATGTTCACTCTTACATGGAAAGGCTTTTTCCCATAACAATTACTTGCCAACATCTTTTAAGTACATATCCTTGTAAAAGTAATTTTGATTAATGGAAAAAGCTTCATGCGGTTTGACTAAAATTTAAGGCAATCTTATTTTCTTTGAAACCCATGAATGAAGTTCTAGAGTTCCTACAACTCTGCCAGTTCCTACAACAAGAGTGCGTTTGGTAGTGATTCTAAAAAATGTTTTTAACATTTTTATAACACTTGAATGATAAATATTTGTAAGTGTTAGAAAGATTAAAAACACTTCCAAACAAACTCTAAGTAAAAAATATTTTTTTATATCTCGGAGAGAAAGAGATAAAGCAGTGGATTATCATCATTTAATTTAGGTTATCATATTTGTATCATTTGCTTTTACTTGTACTCATTTATTTAAGTCCATGCTTATCTCTTATTCATTGACTCTCCAAATTGAGGTAAAAGGGATAATTTGTGAATAAACTATTCTTGTTTTCACATTTTGTTAATTAATGGCCTCATATAAAAGTTACTATTTAAGAGTCAACTTATGTATTTCTAGTATGTGTATAATTAATATTCTTAATACTTAGTAAATTGGGGTTATTTTTGAACTTTTTCTATTTGGTGTTAAGTATTAGAATATACCTTTATTAGGGGTGGAAAATTTTTGAAAATAAAAAGAAATTTAAGAATGGATTTATATGTTTTAAATGTCTGAGGCGGTTTTCCACCCTCTTATCTATATATAATGGGCTATTGCACTATCATCAACCACAGCTATAGGTTCTTTCTGCTTTGCTTGATCTCTCCGCCTCCCTGATCTCCCCCCTCCTCTCCCTCTCTCTTCTCCTCCCCCTCTCCCTCTCCCCCTGTCAAATGTCACTCTTTGGGTTTGTCTAATTGTTGATTGGTTTTTCTTTTCACGGTACTATCTCCTTTTCTCTATCTCATTGTCTAAATGGCTTTCAAGATTCCTCTGAGAGAGCTACTCTCCTTCCATTCTGTTGACAGACAAATATTTTCAAGACTCATTCTGAATTGTTTGAGAAAACCTTCGGAAACACTCTTGGTCATGGCCATGTGGCTATGGCTAGAAGAAATAGGATACCCCAATATCGTGGCAAAAATCTTGATACTCCCAGACTCCATAGTGAATGCCATAGCCAATGAAGCTGTTCTCTGTTTGAAGTGTCTTTCTTCTGATTCTCCTCCTCCTTGTTTGCCCTCTGGCAATCTTCCTCTCTCTTCAAGAGCCACGGAAATGGAGATTTCTCTGCAGATGTTTTTCCAAAATAAGTTCACTGCAATAAGTGGGATAAAAAAGTTTCTGAACAGTGTGTGTTCTTGGGCTTTTACTGACATTTTAGTGCAGGTTTTGCCTTCTGCCTCGCAGGTCCTCCTGAACCAACCTGTTGCTGTCCCGGGTTTCCCGCATCCGTTGTTTGGCAATGTCACCATTGTGCTACGATCTTTGGATTATTCCTTTCCCATAGGAGGTTTACATGGGTGGAACCCAACTACTGAGGCTCCGGTGGATGACAGAACTATGTTCTTGACTTTCTCAAGAGGTAACAAAGTTAGTGAGAGTGATGTGAGGGAGCTTTTTACAGGACTGTTTGGAGATTGTGTTGACAGTGTGAATATGGAAGAGGTCTCTAGAAACAGACAGCCATTGTTTGCTCGATTGGTTCTGCGATCTGTCTCCACTGTTGATCGTATTTTGAATGGGAGCTCCATAGCGAAATTTACTATCAACTCCAAGCACGTTTGGGCTAGAAAGTATGAGCGCAGAGAGTAGTTTGCCTGCCAAATTCCGCACACATGTTTGTCTTATGGTAGTTATTGTAATAAAAAAGCATTGTAATGGATCCTCTTATCTCTTTTTTCTTAGATCCTTGAAATCTTGGCAGTCTTTATTTTCTCCTTTGAAATCTATGGATCTATTTTATTTTCACATGTCACAAATATGTCTGATATTTTCTTCTTCTTTTTTTTTTTTTCATTTTTAGTCATTGATATTGTTGTACTTTGGCTGTTCTTTAACATGTTCGCCGGTTCTATTTGCCTCTAAGCTTTGCTTGCTTGGCTGAAAATTAAAAATGGAATGAAAAGAAAATAAAGATGAAAAGTAGAAATAAAGAAAAAGTAAAAGAAAATAGAAAAAAAATAGATTTAAAGTTAATAAATTATTTTTATATGTTATTTCAAATTCATTTAAGTTAATTTTTTCTATTTTATAAAAATTAAATAATTTTAAAGTGCATAAATTTATAATTAATTCTAATTATATTTAATTTTTTTTTCATAGTTTCTACAATGAAATCAAATATGAAAAAAAACCATTTTCCTTAATATTTTCTAAGAGCCAAACATAGGCTTAGTATTGGATTAATAATTCATATTATATATATGCAATTAGTTCTATACTTCACCAAGGAATTCTCAATGGATGTTGCTTTTTTTCTATGTCACAAATCAAGCTTAACATGAACATTTTTGCAATATTCATATGAAATTAACAAGATATAAACTTCATAACAATTGCCCTTAATTTATTTACATCACTCCTATTGTTTTCTTCATTTTGCTTTGCTAAAATGGAGGGTGATAAAATGCCCTTTCCAATTTTTATTTTATCATGAGCTCATTGTCACAAGGGGTATTATTTGATATGGTCCATAAATGGGGTGTGATATGAAAGCAGTTTTAGGATATGAAAACCTAGAGGAAAATCTTTGATTCATTCAAAACTAATTTTTTATTTATGTCTTCCTTTCTTTTTTTAAATGAAACAAATATTGCTTAAAATCAACAAATGATCAACATCTTATAAAAATAGGAACTTGAAAATGAAGCTTTTAACATCACATGGGAAGCTTGATGAAAATCTACTAAGATTTTCTTGTAATAAAAATATATTGCCCTAATTATATCTCTTTCTTTTACTTGTGTAATTTATGTGAAGATGTCTTTGTTTAGAATTAATTTACATATCATATTGAGATATTTTTATGCATAAAGTTGCTTATTTTAACATTATGTGAGTTAATGTTCTTTAATAGATAATAATTTTTAGAAGTTAACTTGCATAATTTTAGATACTGGCATAATTAGTTTTCTCTAATTCTTAAAAAAATTAGTATTATTTTTGAACTTTTCTAACTATTGCCTTTATGGTGGAGGAAAATACATATGCATAAAAATGTCATAATATTTTAATATGGACTAAATGAGTGGTTTAACTTTCTCATATTTTTCACACATCTCTTACCTTAAATAAATTAAGCTACTGGGTCATGGTACAAGTACTCTCTCTCTTTCTCTCTGTGTGTGTCTGGAGAGGTCATGGTATCTTTTTTTATTTTTTATTTTTATCCTTTATTGTTAATTTAGATTGGAGTGATTCACTTCTTGATTAATTATTTTAAAAAGAAAAATAAATGTTTAAAATATAATAAACAAAGGGGTCAAAATTATGTCAAATTTTATATATTAATTTGAAAAAGTTCATCCAAAAATCACCTACAATTTGTTTGGCCAGGTTTTGAGGATGATGTTTAAAAGTTTATTTTGAACTGCCAGTGAGATATAACCCAACTCACCCATATTGCAATCCTAGTAAGAGATATTTGAATTTGAAATACATTTTTAACATAGATATGGATAGTTTGTTGAAGCATATATAAATCTGTTAATTAGTTATATTAAAATTTTGAGTTATGGAGGTTCCATTAGATAAGGTTCTTGACGATGTTTCATTTTCTTATGAACACCCTTTAGGTGTATGAAAGTCACATTAAGTAAGGTTCTTAATAAGGTTTTATATTCTTGTGAACAACTTCATGTTTTATGTAACATATCATTGGAGCATTACTATGCACAACAACTTATTCTAGGTTGGCTTGGGCATGCCTTAGGAAATTAGTGAAGAAAGG
This sequence comes from Vitis riparia, assembly GCF_004353265.1. NCBI lineage: Eukaryota > Viridiplantae > Streptophyta > Magnoliopsida > Vitales > Vitaceae > Vitis > Vitis riparia. The sequence continues at coordinate 8,612,861 of NC_048442.1, read as the reverse complement.
TCCGGAGCTTATCTCCTCTTTGCTTGCTATTGAAAATTTGAAGAGAGACAATGGTAGGATCTTCAATAAGGAGTTCTTTGACATGAAATTGAAAGGGTTTTTATCCTAATGGTGAAGTGTTCTCGTAGGCTTTTATTATCTTTTTTCTGTCTTCCTTGTTTTTTATTTCTTTCTTTTCGATGTTCTCTTATAATTCTAATGTACTTGGGTTGCTTCCCTTTTTTAATTCCCAACTCTCTAAAAAACTAAACATGCTATATTTTTTTGCATTCTTATATTTATCTATATTCAGTCAAGTGCACAACATATTTCACATTAAAATTCCAACCACACTAGCATAATAATTTTTGCCATTTTTCATTTTCCTCATTTTTATTACGGTAATGATCAAGGGTAGTTAAAGTGTACATTTGCACTTTTGAACCTAGAAGCTAATTAGTTTTTTGGGTAGATGGCTAAATCTTTGATTCCAACAGGTAGTATCAAAGCTAGGTCATGGTTCAAATTACAAGAGTCACATATTGGAGGAGGAATTGTTAGGCATGTAACAATGTTGCTCTTTAGGAAAACGATGGTTGAAAATGACCTTGGGATGACTGTGTTGGGATAGAACCCTTGAAAACATGACCATATAACATAATATAGATTCATTAGTAAATTTATTTATTATGATTCTGGTCCTCTTTTTCTATCTTTATTTGCATTAATTTTTATTTGAGCATTCACACCCTTATTACTTGCATTATACATGACTTGAGTACATTAGGAGTTGTACAAAAAAAATCTAAGTCATTGGTTTCTTTCAAAATAATAAATAGTTCACAATTAATTCATGGATTTAGGCAATCTATTAGAGATTGTAATGTTCTATCTTCTAATTAGAGAATGACTTGTTTTGATGATTGAGATGGTTTTCCGATGGTGAGAACATTAGTGTGAATGGTTATACATTAAATAGGGCCTATAGTGAATTATAACATTATCTATTAGGTAGTTATGATTCACTAAGCTATTATATTGTACGAACTCTCAACCTTGAGAAAATACTAAGCTTGTGCTGAAGTCATTAGTGGCTTTGTCTTATGGGTTAGACCCTAAGGTAGTCATATGTTCTTTATGGATTAGGTTACTATTGATCAAAGCATATGACAATATGTATGATCAATAAAGGTACCATGATATCTTATGGGTTTGAGATAACATGCCCCCTTAGGTGATCCTAAGGACATGTGATTAGGAAAACTATATTTGTAGTAATTCCTTAATTGGAATTTGACCTAAACTCTTTGTGAGCTAGGGTATTGTAGACCTTTTACTTTGTCCTCATATCACATGCTATTCATTGTACTTGTTATCCCTCACTTTACATTTTTATGTTGTATCTTTTTTATTCACTATGCTCCTTAGTGGTCTATCTATTACTTGGATTTAGCATTGAATCTTGGGCCACTTTTTGGAGACCTAGGGAGTTTTTGGATCCACAACATGACTTTAGCGACACCCAGGTTTCTCCAAAGTTTTGACGTGTTTGGAGCTTGATCAGGCTCTTTTCGTTTGACTTGAGACATTTTGTAACTCAAACCGATCTTTTTGAACTATTTCAACCAATTGAGGGACCCAGTTTAATCGTTAAGCCAATTGGTTCAAATAGTTGATCCAATCAGTTCAATCGATTTGAACTTATTCAACAATTTCTTTAGTTGGTTGATTGAGTTTTACTTATTTTAGCCCTTTTTTGAGCCCCATCTTTTTTTGCCCTTCTTTGTGGGTTCTCAAGAGTGGTTTAAGTCAGTTTTTGTGGCCTTTAATCGTGGGTTAGTGTTTTTTTGGGTTTGAGTTTAGTTTTAAAGTGAATTTGAGTCTTGGTGGAGATGATGACATGTGTCAAAATCTCCACCATTCCTTGGCCTATAAATAAGGGTCTTGAGACTAATTTTTAGGGGACTTTTCTCTTGGTTTTGAGAGAAAACTTTGCCCATTTTTTCCAAAGGAGAACTTCTTGGAGAAGAAACTTGGGTTGGAGAAATTATGCATACTAAAAAGTAAGTGATTTCACTTGTGAGGAGATTTTAGGGTAAGTTCATCTTCATTTTTATTTTCTTCTATTTATTTCTAGTTTATTCTCATTTTCTTTTGATTCTTGAGATGATGAGTATATTGGATATGGATAATGAAGACCACATGATTGATTTTTGGGTTTTTGCTCTTTATCTTTGGATTTATTTTTCTTTTTTTCATTGCTCACTTTGGATGCTGAATGAGATACTTATTCTCTTGATTTTTATCCTTGTTCAACTCTGTAATTTTTAAAGCCTTACTTTTGATTTTGTTTTTTTCATGGGTTATTTTCCATTTTTGAAGCCTATTGATTTAGTTATGACATAAGGCTATTTGGATTTGAGATCCTTGATTTTCTTTTGATTTTTTTTTTTTTTGGATTTCATTTTCCCTTTTATTTTGAGGGCTTAGAAAGTGCTTCATGATTGATTTTAAATAAACTTTGAGAGCCAAAAAGTGTTTGATATTTTGTCAATGTAATTTTCTCTATAAAAGGATTTTTAGTGTCTTTATTTTTTTATTTTTTTATTTTTTATTTTTTGCTTCTTTTGCAAATCTAGTTGTAGATCTTTGTTTCAAACTCTTTTTGATTGAATTTCAAGTATATTTCAATAGCCAATTTCGTGGCCAAAGGTCAAGTCCCATACCATGGCCTTTGGTCTTTCCATCATACTTGAGAAAATAGATAGTTGCTCTCATTTTCTTGTGATTTTCAAAAGCATTTTCAAACTGATTTTTAGAGGACCATCTTTAGCCCTTTTAAATCCTTTTCAATGATCATGAGGGACTTGAGATTATGGTCATTAATGGCTGCCACTAGCTTTGACAAACATGATTTGAATTACATAGGAGCTTACCTCTCTATGAATGCTTTCATGTATATTTCAACCTTCTTTTTCAAATGTGAAATGTGACATTCCATGCCTTATGTGAACCTAATCTCATGTTTATTTGAAGGTTGAGAAGGAGTGTTAGCCCTGTAGTTAATATATGACTTTTTTTCTTACCCTACATCACTCATTTTCAAAACTTGTGATTTTCATTTTTTTTTCATTTTTAGAACACTAATTGTTCTTGAAAACCTTATGCTAATGGGATTATCTCCAAACCTTTTGAATTTCTTTCCATAATCATTAGAGGTTTGGGATGTGAATTAATCAATGGAAATTAATTTAGGCTTATATCGAAGCTTACATATCTTGATTACTAACTTTTGACTCTTTGTTGTCTTATTTTTGGCCTTTAAGTTGTTTTTTTGCAAATCTATACCTTTTTGCTTATCCTAAAATATTTTTTAGCCTTGAGTTTATTTTATATTTCTTAAATGTGTCTATTATTATTATTATTATTATTATTATTATTATTATTATTATTATTATTATTTTATTTTTTGTTAAAAAAATCCACTTCCAAGTTTGTTAAATGAACCAGTTTTTCCTGGTATCCAACTATTGCCCTATTTTTTACCCATAGAATGTTTTTGTAAATCAATACTAGTTATTTGGTTTTTAATTAAATTTATGATTTTTTTTTTCTATATTTTAGACTTCTTAAATAAGTCTGTGAGCTTTAGTCCCTAAATTTGTGAATTAATTCAACCTTTGCATACTTGCTGTGTTGACCTAATTTGGAGTTGTGTGATGTTTAGTTAAATCTGTATTATTTGGTGCATGTTTGAGCTATTTAAGCTTTTGAATTATGATCTAGACATCTTAAATATCTCGTATAATTTTTATTTAGATTTTTATCTCATCTCTAACTTTATTGACTAATTCAATCTTTGCATGCTTATTGTTGCCTTGTTTTCTGAGTAATAAGATGTTTAGTTAAATATGTACTATTTCATGCATGTTTGAGCTCTTTGGGAATTTGAAATGTGTTTCAGATATCTTTTATACTTTTTAGATTTTTATTTTTTATTTTTATTTCATCTCTAATTATTTTAAATAGATTTATTTTGTAAATGTTTGTTTGTTATCCTATTTTTATACCTCTTGTATATCTTGTTAAATCAACCTACTTTGTTATGCTTTTAGCCTTCTTTAACTCTTGTTTTGTATTCTAGAAATCTTTTGCATGTTAGACAAGCCCTCCCTTGTACTATGTCTCCCCTTTAGCTATTTTATTTGGATTTATTTTGTAAGTGCATGTTTGTAGACCTATTATGATCCCTTTGCATGTTTAGTTTATATTAATCCACTTTGATGCTAGTTTAGCAATCATTGACTCTTGATTTTGGTTGTATATATCTTGTACATAATGTTTAGTCCCTACTTTGATATGATATCATTCCTTATCATCGCCGTAAGGGCTTTGAGGTACACTTCCTTTTTCCTTTGATTGTTTGATTTCTTTGATATGCATGTTATACCTTTAAGTGATATTATTTGTTTAGTCTTGATCTTTTGGTTTTCCAATTTACATAGCTCATATACTCATCTTTTGTTTCTTCCTTATTATCACCATGTCTTATTGTATATCGCTTCTCTTATTTCTTGGTATCCATAATTTATTAGTCAATTGCCTTAGTTTCCTCCACTTGTTAGAGATCTTTCTAGGTCTTAAAGGGATGCTACCCTATGGTACCTTTCCAATAAGTAGATTGACCCTAAAATCTAATTCAGTTTTTGTAGATATGCTTTTCCATTTAAAAATGAGTCAAGGGTTTTATTTTTTTTATTTTTTTTCCCTTTAAAAATAAGTGGCTACTCTAACTTCTTTGAAAATCAGTTTTTTATAATAAAAAATGAGTCTCATTGTCGAGTGGGGATGCATGTGAAAAATATGGGCCCACAAGTATGTTAGTTGATCACATAATAGGAGGATCCATAACTCAAGGATTGGAGAGGTAATCTTGAGAGGTTGATAGCATATACCTCGTTAGATTATAAACACCAATTCATGGAAAGTCTCAACGAAATGGATAGTAAGTCATGGAACCCAAGTTTTATCTTGTTCTAATATCATAGGAAACTGGAGTGTAGTTAACTCTCTACGGTGGGATGTTGAGTTAACTTTAAAATTATATTCTAAAGGAACCGATATTTTCCTATGGGTCTTAGTGATCTTTGCTCTACCTTGTATTCCATGATGACACTTTTGTTAAGGGATTGTTGGGTTCTTGATTCATATGTGTGCATAATGGCATTTTGGTAAAAATATAAGGTTGCATTGGATCTTCTGAATGGTCTCTATGGATTAGGCTAATTAATTAATTGGAGTATAATAAGGCTAATTAATTAATTAGAATGCAAGAGGCTTGATTAAGTGACCCAATCCCAAGATGAACATAAATCACTTAAGCCCATAAGGAAGCTTATAAAAACCCTTTTTAGTACTTCATTTATGCTATTGCTATTTAGACTTTAGAAAGGAACCCTAGCTTTCTCCCCTTTAAAATGAACTCCATCTTCTTTAGTACCTAGATCCAAGAAAGAAGGTTATCAAATGGAAAATCGTTAAGTTTATGAGATTCACAATGCCTACGAAGTTTCTTCATTAGATTGGATATGATCTAGGAATACCTAAATCATAGGTCAAACATCTTATCTTTAAATCTAGGTTTTTAAATGCAATAATTTTTGTTGTGCATAGATTTAGGGAGCCTTAGGAAGTTTTTTGCATGCACCCTATTAATCCAAGGCTAGGAATAGAGTAATCCGAGTATTCCTAACACTTGATATTAGAGACTTAGGTTAGGATTTAGCATGCTAAAACCATTCTAGGATGTGTTAACCCTATCTTGTAGGGTTGTTTTGTTCATCCTATGGCTCCAAGGAATGAATGAATATTTTATATTAATATACTCAAATTTTATATCGATGGATGTGAATGTTTATATTTCATGCTCTCGAATTGAATATCCATAAGGAGTATATGATTTTTATTTCAAAGTAAAAATTCTTTAATTTTTATTTGATGAGGTGTAAGCTTAATTTGAAAAGCATAAGATTTTTATTCTATTGTTTTTATATATATTTTTAATCCATCTATAGTAAGCTAAGATAAGGAAGAACACATTCATGGAGGAAAACCATTATAAAAGGTAAGAAGATGTTGTAAGGAAACCTAGATCACTCTCTTTCCATGCCCTTGATCTAGTTAGACATGTGCAACTTTCCTAAATCTACTAAATCCTAGCATGTGGAAGTACATATGCATTTAAAACATTTTTAGGATCTAGAATTATAGGTAAGATATGCTTACTAAAGATCTAAATGTTCTTGGATTAATTCTTATTAGTGAAGAGTACAACAAAAAATCCCTGTACACCTTAAGACTTTTGCATGATGACTCCTCCTTAAAGCTTGGCACTCAGATAGTGGAGATCTGGCAAGGTGGAGGGTATGCCTTTCTATCTTTTTGGAACATACAAGAGAAAATGAAAAGCAAAAGTTAAAGCCCTAACCCATAAAGGGGTATAGGCTTCCCTAGGGCTTAAGTGACTTGAGCTCACATTGGACTTGGGTCACTTAATCTAACTTAAAAGGGATCTTAATTAGTTAATTAATCTTACAGGACTCTAATTAATCAATTGACCTAATCCAAGGAGATAGTTTACTTATGTGTAACTTTGCATGTTTACCAAAACTCCCTTATACATATAAGTGAACCAAGAACCAATCCAACCCTTACAAATTATTTGATAAAGGAATATGAACTCAAGAAAGGACCATTGGGACTTATAGGATAATAATGGCTCTCTTAAAATCCAATTTTAAAGTTTACTCAACTCGAGAAGGGACCATTGGGACTTATAGGACAATATTGGCTCCCTCAAAATCCAATTTTGAAGTTGACTCAACATCCTATTACAAAGACTCAATTGCACTTCAATATGCCATGTAAATAACAATAAGACACAAGGTGCTTGGGTTTGTAATTTAACAAGGTGAACGTTATTAGCCTTTCAAGATTGCCTTTGCCATTCTTGAGTTATAGGTCCTCCTATTTTGGGATCAATTGATATGTCCTAACTTAAAAAAACATATGTCAAATTTCACTTAAGGAATTATTATGGCCACATATTTCATAATTACATATCCTTAGAATCTCATCTAATGGGATATATTGTCTTAAAGTCTATGAGATGCCATGGTACCTCTATTAAGAATACTTTTTGCTACTAGCTTCCATCAATAATGACTCAATCTTTATGAAATATATGATCATTATAGGATCTCATCTATAGGTCAAAGCTTCTGCTAACTTTGACATAATCTCAGTATTTTCTCAAGGTTGAGTGATAATACAATGTAGTAGTTTGATGAAGTCATGACTACCTGATAACCTTATGTTGTGACTTCATGCAAAAATCACTCTTTTTTCTAAACATGTTTTTAGTGTTTTTTGTTTTCAAGAAAAAAAAAATAGTTCTTGAAAACAACAACCAAACATGCTCTTAATTAACCCACTTTAGAAAGATAATTCATAAGATCTAGTGCAATCTTGCATTTGACCAAAATGCCCTTATGCATACTTATGAACCAAAAACCCAAGTCCCTCAAAATAAATGTCCCTTCGTGTAATAGGAGCTTGAGCAGAGACCATTGGGACCCATAAGAAAATATTTGCTCCTTTAGAATCCAATTCTAAAGTTGATCCAAGTCTCCACTAAAGACATCAACTTCACTCAAGTATCCTATGAAATTACAAAGAGCATAGCTTAGGTTTGTGTCCTACTTTTGACTGCATGTAGACTTCCATGAACTAGTGCTTATAATCTAACAAGGTAGTGTTATCACCTATCAAGATTACCTCTCTAATCATTGAGTTATAGATTTTCCTTGTTATATGATCAATTGATATGCTCTATTGACTATATTGAGATATCCTTGTTATAAGACCTTGAGATATCATGGTGCCTTTATTGACTATATTTTTTGTTAGTAGCCTTTATTAACAGTGACCCAATCAATAGAGATATATGACCACTTTAGGATCTCACCCATAATTTAAAGCCTCTTGTTAATTCTGGCATGTGCTCAATACCCTCTCAAGGTTGAGAGTTCATATGGTATTGTAGTTTGATGAATCATGACAATTTATAGTTTATGCCATGATTCACCATAGGCCTTGTCTAGTGTCCATCATATATACTAGTGCACTCACCATGGGAAAACTATCTCAATGACCAAGACAAGTCATCCTTTCAATTAGGAGGTAGTGCACTACAATCTTAGATAAATTGCTCAAATCCATGAACTGACTATGAATTACTCATCATTTTACAATGAACCCATAACTTGGATCTTCTATGCAACTCCTAATGTACTCAAGTCATGTATAATGCAAGTGATGTAGATGTGTAAGCTCAAATAACCAATTAATGCATATGAGGTAACAAAAAGGAAACCAAGAAACATAGATAATAATTTTATAAATGAATTTCAATCTCTTATATCATGTCATGCTTTTTAGGACTCGATCTCAATAAAAAAAATTCCCACATCGGAGATGAAGAGAAAAAACTCCAAAAAGTATTGGTGTCTTAAGAAAAAACTCAAAAAAGTACTGGTGTCTTAAGTATAATCATAAGAAAAAATGGGCTCCTTATTGACAAAAAAAATTGGGTCCATCTTTCTCATTTGGCCTATATTTCAAATTGTAACTCAAATTTTGAAGGAAAGTTGAAAAATATTACTATCATGGTATATTGATGTGGCAAAAAAATCACCAATATTTTTGAAATATTAATGCAAAGTTGGAATTTCATAAAAAAAATCAATGATAAATGGGAAAGAAAAAAAATTTCTCTCAATCAAGATATCCATTTTGGTTATCATGTAAAGCAAGCCAATTTATTAGTGAAATGTAACTTTAAGAGTTTATTAGTGAAATGGGCAGTCTGTATATAATGGATAGTAGGTCACAAACCTTAAGTTTTATCTCGCTTTAATACATAGGATATTAAAGTGTAGTTGACCCTCTATAATGGGATGTTGTGTCAAGTTCATAATTGGATTATGAGGGCCAGTATTTTCTTATGGGTCCTAATGGTCCTCGCTCAAGCTCATATTCCATGGTGACACTTTTGTTAAGGGATTTTTGGGTTCTTGACGTGTGTGCACATAAAGGCAATTTGGTAAAAATTCAAGGTTGCATTGGATCTTATGAATGATCTTTCTATATTAGGCTACTTAATTAATTGAAGCTCAATAAATCTAATTAATTAATTAGGACCCAAGTGCACTGGATCAAGTGACTTAAGCCCAAAATGGGGTTAAGTATGTTAAGTCAATAGGGAAGCCTACATAAACCTTTTTTAAGGCGTTTAAGGCTCCATTTTGTTCTATACTTATTTAGACTCCAAAAAGGAAGCCTCCACACCTATAAAGAGAATTCCACCTCATCTAGTGCCTATATCCAAGAAAGAGGGTTATCAATTAGAAGATCACCAAGTTTATGAGAACTATGACGCATATGAAGCTTCCTCATCAAATTGGAAAAGATCTAGGAACACCTAGATCATAGCTAAAACATCTAATCTCTTATATAGGTTTTTAAATGCAATGATTTTCATTTTGCGTAGATTTAGAAAGCCTTAGGAAGCTTTTTACATGCACCCTATCGATCTAGGGTTGGGAATGGAGCAATCTAGGTATTACTAATAGGGTGTGTAAGGCTGGAGATTATTAGGCACCATTATAAAACTCGAGATGAGTCATACCAAGATAAGTGTTCCCAGGATAGGTTAAACCTTATCATACGTGTACTTCCAGATGGTTAAGCCTTGGAATGAGTATGAATAATTGTGCCATCAAACCACATAGAAAAGATTAGTTTGGGCTCTTTGACAACTAATTGGTTTTAAGATGAGATGGCTAGGTCCTTGATTCTATTGACATTTTAAAAATTAAAAGTTATGCAATGTAAATTCATTTACTATATTCCTAATTTAAATGTCTTAAGTTTAATAATGATGTTATCTAGAGCATGATCCTTTTAGATCTCAAGTCCTAGTGCATAACTTACCTACCTTATGACCATCATATGAAAAATAAATGAGAACTAACCTTTAGTGGTGTAATCCTCCATATGATTCCTTATGAACAAGATATCTTGAACATACCAGTATAGAATAAGAAAAAACCTCCTAATTGTTATACATATGATAGTGGGCTTCCTTCAATATCTCAAGATTAATAGAGTCAATGACCTAATGAATAACAATATCAAGATGATTAAAATAAATAAGAACCAACCTTAGTGGTGCAATCATCTCTATGTTATTCCTAATGAACAAGATATGTCCAATAATTAAAATAAATGAGAACCAACCTTTAGTGCTGCAACCATCTCCATGCTTCCCAATGAACAAGGTATCACCAATATAAGAGTATAGAATAAAAAAACCTCCTAAGTGTTTGACATATGTATAGTGGGCCTCCTTTATTATCTCAAGACTAATGGCAACGGACATTTAGTGCTGTAATCATCTCCATTTGATTCCTATTGAACAAGATATCTCCAATATATGAGTATAGAATAAAGAAAAATCTCCTAATTATTTGACATATGTATAGTGGGCTTGCTTCAATGTCTTAAGACCAATGGAAATAATGGCTTAATGAATAATAATATCAAGATGATTATTTCAAGCCATAAATGGAATGCCTAATGTAGGATATTTTATGCTCTTATTCTCAACCTCAAAACCAAAATATTGATCTATATAGATGTTCTATCTAATTCTCCTATGAAAATAAAGTTTTTACACCTATTTGGAAAAGTTTCAAATATAAATGCATGACAATACCTGGAATGAGGTGATTAGAGGAAAACTCTACCATGAAGGAGAATGCTTCTTAATCTATACATTTTTTTTAGTGTAATATTTTATTAGGGTCGAGTGTGAAAAAAGTGACATAATGTAACAAATGTGGATTTATTATTTAATATTATTCCAATTTCACTTTTATTTATCCTTATTCCATGCATTATACTTTTTAAGCATTATGGCTTGACATCTCTTACATTGTACATGACCTTAAGTGCATTAGGAGTTGCATAGAAGATCCAAGTCATGGGTTTCTTGCAAGTTATGGGTGCATTAAGAGTTTACAGTTCATGGATTTAGGTAATCCATTAAAAGTTATAGTGCATTACCTTTTAATTGGACGGATGACTGGTCTTGGCCATAGGGATGAGGTTCCTATAGTGAGTGCACTAGCATGTATCACATAAGATAGGACTTATAGTAAGTCATGACGTAAGACTATCACGAAGTCATGACTTTACTAAGTTGTTATGCTGTATTATCTCTTAACCTTAAGAGAAGAATATTAAGATTGTGTTAAAGTTACTAGTGGTTTTGACCTACGGGAGAGATCATAAACCAAACATATATTCCCTATTGATTGAGTTACTACTAATGAAAATTAGTGGCGATAATTATTCTAAATAGAGGCATCATAATATTGTAGACCCTCAATTTTGTCCTCCTAGCACATGTCCTGTTAGATACTTGATCGATACTTTACAATAGCTCCTTGGTGGCCCATATCTACTCACACTACTTACCTTTCTTGAACCACCTCGGAGACTCTGATTGAGGGATTGCCTAATCCTTTATTATGACCTCGGCAGCCCTAATTTAGACTTAGACACTTTCCTAAACGCCTTAGGCCCACTTAGACACTTCATTGGGCTTAGTTCACTTAGGTCCACTTTAGCACTTTTTTTTTAAACCCACTTTTTATATGACTTGTATGATTGCATGGCTTACATGACTTGTGTGGTTTATATGGATTTCTTTATTATTTTATTTTATTTTATCTTATTACAAGTTTTCTAAATCATATTTCTTGGCTTTTTGGGGCATGAGGAAACGGGCCGCCATCTATTTGGAAGGAGAATCAACAGAATTTTGGGAAAAAAGAGGAGATTTTGTTTTTAGAAGGATAGCACATATATTATTTCCATGGGAGAATCGGTTATAAAAAGGAAGAAAATAAGAAAGGAAAAGAGATTTAAAAAAAAAAAAGAAATGAGGGGATTTTCCTCCAGTAGATTTGGAGGGTCTTTTTTTGGAAGGCTGATATATATACATGAGAGAGGAAGAAAAAAAAGGGGAGGATTCTGGGATTGTCAAGGGCAGAAAAGCGCACGAGGCTGGAAGAGGAGCAATTGCAGTCGACTTTGTCCAGGTATGCTTCTGGTTACTCTGGGTGTTCTGACCCATATTTGATTTCTCAATTTTTGGTCATTCAGAAATATTCAATGTCTTTGTTGTTTGGTGTGGACGGAAAGGGCCACAAGTTGTTCTGCTGGGATTGGTCGTTTACTACTCCACCTTGTTTCAATTTTGATTATTTTATACGTCATTGATGCCTTTAGAAATGTAGAGCTCCATGTTAGAATGTTATCATGCTCGGTTTTTTGTGGGAAAAATCTGGGTTCGTTATCATGCTTGAATGTTTTATACTCCTTAGATTTTTTCACAAATCATGCTTGAATGCTTGAATGTTAAGTAGCCTATTCTGCATAGTTCACTCCGCTCTTAACCCATGGATTAATACTTGAAGTGGGGTTATTTATGCTTACTGATCAACATCTTCTGCTCTTTCCTTCTCCGAATTACTTCGTTTTTTTTTATTATTTCATTTTATTTCTTTTCTATCCCTTTTCCTACATGCTGTCCGGCCAACGTTCTACCTTCTCCGGATATCTCACATCCGGAATTCTGTCCCACCGACATTCCACACTTTCTCCAGATATCTCACATCCGGAATGTTGTCCCACCGACACTCCACACTTTCTCCGGATATCTCACATCCGAAATTTTGTCCCGCCGACATTCCACACTTTCTCCGGATATAGCACATTCGGAATTCTGTCTCGTCGACATTCCACACTTTCTTCGGATATCTCATATCCGGAATTCTATCCCGTCGACATTTCACCTTCTCCGGATATCTCACATTCGGAATTCTGTCCGCCGACATTTCACCTTCTCCGGATGTCTCACATCCGGAATTCTGTCCGCCGACATTTCACCTTCTCCAAATGTCTCACATCCGGAATTCTGTCCGGCCCAACATTCCACCTTCTTCGGATATCTCACATCCGGAATTCTGTCCGCCGACATTTCACCTTCTCCGGATGTCTCACATCCGGAATTCTGTCCGGCCCAATATTCCACCTTCTCCGGATATCTCACATCCGAAATTCTGTCCACCGACATTTCACCTTCTCCGGATATCTCACATTCGGAATTCTGTCTGCCGACATTTCACCTTCTCCGGATATCTCACATCCCGAATTCTGTCCGGCCCACATTCTACCTTCTCCGGATATCTCATATTCAGAATTCTGTCCGGTCCAACATTCCACCTTCTCCGGATATCTCACATCCGGAATTCTGTCCGCCGACATTCCACTTTCTCCGGATATCTCACATCCGGAATTCTACCCACCGACATTTCACCTTCTTCGGATATCTCACATCCGGAAATCTGTCCGCCGACATTTCACTTTCTCCGAATGTCTCACATCCGGAATTCTGTCCGCCGATGTTTCACCTTCTCCGGATATCTCACATCCGGAATTCTGTCCGCCGACATTTCACTATCTCCGGATATCTCACATCCGGAATTCTATCCGCCGACGTTTCACCTTCTCCGAATATTTTACATCTGCCGCCTGACGTTGGATGCGAGAGGAGGGCGATTCAACTTCCCCGGTCAGACATGTCCGGATCCTCCTCTCTTTGCTTCTTTGATTGGAAATTTACTGTTTTCGATTGAATTTTTTTGAATCCTTTTACGACTAAGTGTTTCTAGCTTTGAAAAAATCCATCCTTAAAACCCTTCTAGTCACTAAAATCCGGATTTTAATAAATTTGCTGCCACTTTCCTCTAGGCATGCATTTTCATTATTTTCTTTTATTTTCAACTATTTTCATGGTTTTCTTGATTTCAATAAGCATGAACAAAATTCATGGTTCCAAATAATAGAATTCGCTGAACTAATTCATGCAAAAGCAATTAGGGCTTTGGTGGGGGCCCGACATTTATGATATTCTCATCAATATTGTTTGCTTGATATTTGATTGATTGTGATTCCTCTTGGTGGCATTGAGATTATTTCGCACTTGTTACTAAACAAACTTGTTTCCATATAGGAGTATTAGCTTGCTATCCAGGTACGCTCTTCCTGCCCTCAAAACTCTAAAATTCTATGAATGTGTATGTTATTATGAGCCATGTCCATGTTTTGATGCCATAATTGATTGCCTTGATGCTTGTTTGATCATCTTTGATAAAAATGTATATCATGCGTCATATTTTCAAACTAATCTTTGATGTCTTATGGAAGCGCTTAAGAAGCTATCCAAGTACGTACCCTAAATCTTCTTCATGATTGTGATTGGTTTTCCTATTAAGCATGCTATTTGTTTTTGAAATCACTTAGCCTACTTCGGTATCCATGATTAACCATTTAATTGCTATATTTCCTTCAATTTAGTCAGTAAAGACCTCTTTAGGGCTTAGAGGGTGCTACCTCCTAGAGGTACCTTCCCAATAAGTAACCTGATCCCCGGACCTAGACTCGGGTTTTTCAAAGACATGTTTTTTCCAAAAATTATGGAGTCATATTTTAGGGTTTTTCTTTCTTGTTTTATTTTCCCTTTAAAATAAAAATAAAATAGGTGGCGACTCCAACTTTTCTAAAATTAATTTTTCACAAATAAAAAGCGAGTCTCGCCGATAGAGTGGAGACGCACGTGAAAAATGCGGGTCCACAAATTGGCAACTCCACTGGGGATTTTGAGGATCAAGCTTGAACACTAGTTAGGAAAATGTGGCGTTTAATTGGTCAATTAGTGGGTACCATCTTTTTTTTAGGCAAGGTGATTCGATTTGCTTGCTTGTTTGGTTTGTTATCTTAACATGTTTGATTGCCTTGGATGATCACTTGATTGTTTTGCTCACTTCAGCATGATTCACTCCCACATATACTAGAGAGGACTTTGATTGTTTGATATTTATCTATTTCGCATGACTGCTTGTTGCATGACAACCCTTTCCCTTGCATGTTCGTATGATTGCTTGTCTTCGTTCACTATCTCACTTTAGATCTTAAGTTTTTCGGATGCACCCACTTCTTTCATTGTGCACTTTAGATTACCCTTGAGTGTTGAGATATGAGAGAGCCTTCACCATTAAGAAACCCCCTGGGAACGCGAGGAAGTGCATGTGTGGAGGTGATGACCAACTTGCATGGAAGCACCCCGTCTCCTTCAAGGCGTGCAGAGGGTTGTGTACCGCAGAGGGTATGATCGCTTCTGTTAGGGATCCTTTAACCCACCCATTTTATCCTATAGAGCCACCTCAACCTTATAAGTTAACCTAGACCCAATTAAGATTTCATTCCTACACATGAGTGCATCTGTGGACCTTCAAAGCTGCCTTGGTCACGATTGGGATTGGTTATCCTTTCTGTAGTCTCCTTTTGGTGTGATCAGAGATGGGTATCAGATTGAGTATATTTGGGCTTTACTCCTACGCACTTGATTCCTACAGAGTCATATTCGTACCGCACCTTATTAAGTGTTTCCATATTTGTAGGAGCGTTTACCTTAATCGATCTGGATTCACCTTTGTGGATTAGAGTTGGAGGTAGATTGACCAGAGTATCAGACCAGTCAGATCAAAGATCAGATCAGAGGGATATGGACTCATAGATAGTTACCGTTGACCAGTTTGCCACAACCATGGCTTCTATCCAGGAGGCTATAGCTAACCTTGGATAGAGGATAGATGGACAACAGACCCAGCAGGTCCCAGTTCAGGAGAGTACCCAGTTCGATACCACAGTACCGCTACCACCTCCGCCCAGTCAGTCAGTACCACAAGCTATACCTTTCACTCTGCATAGTCAGATCGAGGTTGCCCCGACTCCTGTCACATCGCCTATCCCGACTTCAGAGGACCCACACACACGTATGGATAGACTTGAGCAGAAGTTGAGACAGATGAGGGCTTCAGACGGAGTTGTTACTTGGGAGGATTTTGATGGAGCACCAGTAGCTAGTTTGCCGGCCAAGTTCAGGATGCTCGAGATTGAGAGATACACGGGCATAGGCTGTCCTCGCATTCATTTGAGGCTTTATAGTACAGTTATGAGGGCCCACGGACTGGATGAGGCCCAGATGGTTATGTTTTTCCCTATGTCCCTGAGTGGTGCGGCACAGCGTTGGTTCGCTTCATTGGATGCATCACGCCGTAGGATTTGGGATGACTTGGCCCAGGAGTTTTTGAGACAGTTTGCATTTAACACTGTCATTGATGTTTCGAGGAGAGAGTTAGAGGCTTTGAGACAAAGGCCAGAGGAGTTAGTCACTTCATTTATCTCCCGCTGGAGGGAGAAGATTTCACAGATTATTGATCGTCCTTCAGAGAAGGATCAGATTAGCATGATCATGAGGAGCTTGTAGCCTAGATTTGCTAGACACTTGATGGGATTTCCCCATACGGATTTTGGATCTTTGGTACAGGCTTTATACGGTATAGAGGAGGGCATTGCTAGAGGATTGTGGCCCGAGTCTTCCCCTATCGATTCTAAGGGGAAGAAGCCTTCAGGAGGATATAGATCAGGAGATGTTGGTGCTATCAGTTCAACAGGGATGAGACCTCCTAGACACTATCAGACAGTTGGGCAGACTTCTGGGTTCTATTATCCACCATCACCCCATGTCCAGTATAGGTCACCTGCTCCCTCCAGACCCATGACTCCTATTTACCTACATCTAGTCTCACAGCCTGTTTTTACCGCACATGTCATCGAGAGACCTCCTGCCCCATACACCCGACCCCGAGCTCCGTAAACCACCACTTATGTGCAGAGGCCATCACGTCAGTTTGCTCAGTTGGGTATGCCTTTGAGTCGAGCTTTTCAGAAGCTCATGGAGGGTAGACTATTGACTTTATTGGCACCCAAGCCAATACCTCAGCCAGTACGACCTCGCTTCAGATTAGACCTACATTGTTCCTACCATCAAGGACCAGGACATAACACGGATCACTGCAACGCTTTGAGACATGCTATTCAGAATTTGATAGACCAGGGCTTGGTTAACTTGGGGCAGCCAAGTGTGACCACTAACCCTCTTCCTGCTCATTCTACACACGCAGTGCCTCCATCTTCAGGAGATAATCATCACATAGACCTTATAGAGGATGATAGTATACATATGTTGAGTTGGTATGATGGATTACCTGAGCCGATTGTTTTGCATGACAGTTATGAGATTGATGGGGTTTCATTGGGCCCTCAGGCCCCTACACCATTCAGTTTGGTCCCAGACGAGGCACCATTCCAGTTGACTCATCCCTCACCCTTGATCATTGGATGTCAGGATACTTTTGTCCCGTTCACTTTATGGCCAGAGGATGATGACTCAGAGGAGAGGAAGATACAAATTGTGACTCGTAGTGGGAGGATAGCTCAGCCACCACCACTAGCAGTCAGACCATTTGAGGGTGCAGCCTCTCATGAGGAGGTTAGGAGAGAGGATGATGAAGTTTTAAGACAGCTACAGAGCACCCAGGCCCGCATTTCTATTTGGAGCTTATTGGCATCATCCAGTACTCATAGAGATGCTTTGATTCGAGCCTTGAGTCAAATCAGGGTAGAGACTACCACCACTCTAGAGAGATTGATTCATATGATGACGGCCGGCAGGGCCACTTGCATCGTGTTTTCAAATGATGACTTGCCACCTAAGGGTCCAGACCACGTACGCCCTTTATATATCACAGTTGGTTGTTCAAGCCGTAGAGTCCCATCTGTCCTACTGGACAATGGCTCAGCCTTGAACGTTTGCCTTTTAGCCACTACTATAGCCCTTGGTTTTGCACCTTCAAATTTTGGTCCATCTACTCAGACAATCAGAGCATATGATAGCACCAAGAGGGAGGTTATGGGTACTTTGGTGATTGATTTGCAGATTGGTCCAGCCATATTCTCTATTTTGTTCCAGGTTTTAAGGATTCTTGCATCCTTTAACCTGTTACTTGGCCGACCTTGGATACATAGAGCTGGAGCTATCCCTTCTTCCCTTCATCAAAAGGTGAAGTTCATTCATGATGGGCAGGTTATCACAGTACAGTCTACCAGAGATATGTTAGCCTCTTCCGAGCCAATACTTCAGATTAGTCACAGTGAGGATGACCTATTTTTGACTGGATTTACTTTTGATGAGATACAGACTCTCAAGATTGAGGATTTTCATAGAGACTTTGTGGCTATGTCATTTGATCAGCACAGTAGCACAGTGGTTCTTGATATGATGAGAGGTATGACTTTTCTACCTAGCATGGGGTTAGGACGACGTCAGCAGGGACCTAGCGAGTTTATAGCTGCCATTGACCATGATATGACATTTGGACTTGGGTTCATTCCTACCGAGGTCGATTACCGTTACATGGCGCGACTGCGTAAGGAGAGAGTAAGGGCCCATTTATCCCACACACCATTTGATTATCCTATTTGACCCTATAGGATGAGTTTGGCCGACTACTTCGTCAGAGGATCGGAGATTCGACCCCGTGTAGAGGAGGTTCACAGCGTGGTTCATACAGATAGAGAGATTGAGCTTCAGCATCTATTTCACCAGTTACAGTTGAGTGATGGGGCTCATGGCGCTTCTGTTTCTATGGCTACCCCTACGTCTCCAGATCAAGCTAGCATGTTGTCTCTATGCTTTCCGGAGGAAATCACTGATGATGGAGTGATTGTTGATCCTACTGAGATAATTGATGGAGTTGTGCCTCATGATGAGTACCGAGATGAGATGGACAGGATGACCGTGAGCCAGATTATCGGCATTGTTCAGCTTCAGCCTGTTTCACCATTTGATATGTTCGGGGTGTCTACCATTGAGATCCTTGAGATGACCCAGACTATTCCTATTCCAGAGCTTCTAGAGGATGATAGTAGTTTATTTGAGGGCATTGTTAGCCCAGTTGAGGGAACGTCCGACCTTGTGGACCCACCTCTTTCTTTTGATGTTTTATCAGGATTTGTCTCCCGCTCTGACGATGTTTCTGTTGCTTCATTTATGGATTTGAGTATTTTTTAGTATTCGCCTGCCTCTTGTGATAGTACCTCTATATCTGCACCCCACTCACCCACTTCACAGATATTTGATATAGATGATGAGGTTACATAGCCCGATCTAGATAGGGACTCTTCTGATCATGACTCTGATCCCGTGGATGAGAGAGTTTCACCTGCTACAGGGGATGTTGAGACTATTGATTTTGGCATAGAGGATCAGCCTAGAGAGCTGAAGATTGGTTCATCCCTATCTACAGATGAGAGAGATAGACTTATTCATTTACTCAGGTCATACTTGGATGTTTTTGCGTGGTCTTATGAGGACATGCCTGGTCTTGATCCCTCTATAGTTTAGCACCACTTGCCGATCCTACCACATGCCAGACTAATTAAGCAGAAATTGAGACGATTACATCCACGTTGGAGTCTGCAGGTGAAAGAGGAGATTTAGAAACAACTCAGTGTTGGATTCATATCAGTAGTTGAGTATCCAGAGTGGTTGGCTAATGTCGTCCTAGTACCCAAAAAGGATGGCAAAGTTAGAGTTTGTGTGGACTTCAGAGATCTTAATAAAGCCAGCCCTAAAGACGACTTCCCTCTCCCACATATTGATTTGTTAGTTGATAGCACTGCAGGCCATTCGATGTTGTCTTTCATGGATGGGTTTTCAGGGTATAATAAGATTTTGATGGCTCTAGAGGACATGGAGAAGACAACCTTTATTACTGAGTGGGGTACCTACTGTTACAAGGTTATGCCATTTGGGTTGAAGAACGCAGGAGCCACTTATCAGAGGACCGCTACTACTTTGTTTCATGACATGATACATAGGGACGTTGAAGTTTATGTGGATGATATGATTGTGAAATCCCAAGGTAGAGCAGATCACCTAAAGGCTCTAGAGAGATTCTTTGAGAGGATCCGGAAGTTTAGATTGAGGTTGAATCCCAAGAAGTGCACCTTTGGAGTAACTTTTGGGAAGTTATTGGGACATATGGTCAGTGAGCGAGACATAGAGGTCGACCTAGATAAAATCAAAGCTATACTTGACATGCCTGCACCAAAGACTGAGAAAGAGATTAGAGGTTTTCTGGGCAAATTACAGTACATGAGTCTTTTCATAGCCAGATTGACAAACATATGTGAGCCCATCTTTCGTCTTTTAAGGAAGAACCAACCAACAGTTTGGAATGATGATTGTCAGCTTGCATTTGAGAAGATCAAGGGGTATCTGCTTTCTCCTCCTGTTTTAGTGCCTCCTACTTCAGGACGTCCACTTCTTCTATATTTGTCAGTTTCAGACATGGCCTTGGGATGTATGCTAGCTCAGATTGATGACTCAGGGAACGAACGGGCTATCTACTATTTGAGTAAGAGGATGCTGGAGTATGAAGTGAAATATGTAATGATTGAGCGCCTATGCTTAGCACTAGTTTGGGCTACCAGGAGATTGAGGCATTACATGACAGAGTACTCAGTGCATTTGATATCCCGCCTAGATCCATTGAGATACTTATTTGATAGACCTGCATTGACTGGTAGACTGATGAGATGGCTCGTACTTTTGACAGAGTTTGATATCCAGTATGTTTCTCAGAAGTCTATTAAGGGAAGTATTGTCGCCGATCACCTAGCCTCACTACCAACATCTGAGGATAGACCAGTTGATGATGATTTTCCAGATGAGGAGTTCATTGCTATGACCAGCTTATCAGGATGGTGCATGTACTTTGATGGTGCAGCCAATCAGTCAGGGTATGGGATAGGTGTTCTGTTGGTATCCCCTTAGGGTGATCATATTCCGAGGTCCGTTCGTTTGGCATTTTCTGATCGACATCCTGCCACGAATAACATAGTTGAGTATGAGGCTTGTATCCTTGGTTTAAAGACTGCATTGGAGCTTGACATCAGACAGAAAGAGGTATTTGGTGACTCCAATATGGTACTTAGACAGATTCAGGGGGATTGGAAGACTAGGGATGTGAAGCTTAGGCCATATCACGCCTATTTGGAGTTGTTGGTCGCGAGATTTGATGACTTGAGATATGTTCATCTACCTAGAGCGCAGAACCGTTTTGCTGACGCCTTAGCTACCCTAGCTTCTTCTGTGGACATTCTGATTGATGTAGTTATACGTCCGTTGCTGATTGAGTTGAGGTCTGTACCCGCCTACTGTTGTTTGATTGGAGAAACAGAGGTCCAGGATGATCTACCTTGGTATCATGACATTTATCGGTTTCTTAGATCTGGCACATACCCTGAGGTAGCCACTGCCAACGATAGGAGAGCACTGGGAATTTGGCCATTAGATTTGTCATTTGTGGAGATACCTTATATAGGTGATCGGCTGATGGTATGCTTCTATTATGTTTAGATCGAGCCTCTGCAGATCGAGTGATGAGAGAGGTTCATGCAGGAGTTTGTGGTCCGCATATGGGAGGACACATGCTGGCCCGTAAGATTATGAGGACGGGTTATTTCTGGTTGACTATGGAGACAGATTGTTGTTAGTTTATTCAGAAATGCCCAAAGTGTCAGATTCATGGTGATCTCATTCATGCACCACCATCAGAGTTACACGCTTTGACCTCGCCATGGCCATTTTCAGTATAGGGTATCAATATTATTGGGAAGGTTTCACCAAAATCTTCCAGTGGTCATGAGTTCATCCTAGTTGCCATAAATTATTTCACCAAGTGAGTGGAAGCCGCATCATATGCGAGGTTGACATCTGCTAAGGTTGCCAGTTTCATCAGGTCACACATCATTTACCGTTATGGGGTTCCCCATGAGTTGATTTCAGATAGAGGTGTGCACTTTCGAGCCCAAGTAGATACTTTGTTGCAGAAGTATGGCATCCGACATCATAGATCTTCAGCATATAGGCCATAGACCAACGGGGCAGTAAAGGCTGCGAATAAGAATATTAAGAGGATTTTGAGGAAGATGGTTGAAACTTCTCGAGATTGGTCAGAGAAACTTCCTTTTGCATTGTCGGCATACCGTACTTCTTTTCGCACCTCTACAAGAGCTACACTTTACTCTTTAGTATATGGTATGGAGGCTGTTTTGCCGGTTGAGACAAAGATGGGTTCTCTGATAGTAGCCCTTGAGTAGTAGATTTATGAGACAGAGTGGGCTCGGGCTCAGTTTGACTAGCTTAACCTTTTAGATGAGAAGAGATTAAGAGCAACTGATCATATTTAGGCCTATCAGAGGAAGATGGCTCGTGCCTTCAGGAAACGAGTTAAGCCTAGACCATTACAAAAGGGGGATTTAGTTTTGAGGATTCTCAGAGGTTTGATTGGAGACCCTAGAGGAAAGTTCAGACCTAGTTGGGGTGGGCCTTATGTTATTCGAGAGTTGACTCCAGAAGGGGCTACATGGTTGACTGACTTAGATGGAAACCAGTTTTCAGAGCCTACCAATGTGGATCAGCTGAAGAAGTATTATGTTTGAGATTATGGTCGTAGGATGGGTGGCCATCACTTCGGTCAGCCTTTCACCTTATCACCTTTATTAATATATTAAACTGTTGCTAGCCCATTGAGCCTCGCGTGGTATGTTATAGCCTTATTTCTTTCTTATAGCCTTGATTACCATTTCTACACCCGGGTTGATGTATATGCATGCTTTGCTAGGAAAGTTTCATGAGATTTAGACTTATAGGCCTATCTTCTCATTCTTGTTACCATCCCCTTATTGCTCCGTTTGTTCTATTTTACTATCATCACATTTTCATTGTCTCTCTTACGTTTATCATTATTTGCTTCTTCTTATCTCTTCTATTTCTAGGGTTGATGATTCTTCACATCTTGGTGCAAAAGAGGGCAGTCATATCACTCCATCCATCCCCTCATTTGGCATTGATTCGGAGATTTTAGTTTGAGAGGTTGTCTCATGGGTTGGGGTTCATGTATTCATCAGTGGTCTGAGAGAGTTTGTTCATTCCTTGTATCTTTCCCATTGGAGTTCGATTTATTGATGATCAGAACATGCGCATCCAAAAAAAAAAAAAGAGAAAAAGCGCAATGATATCTTTGTATAAGGCATCTTGCTCCATTGGCACTTATGTCAACTTTTGAGGTTTGTTTATTGGGTATATTTGTCATTGTGGGTTCTTGTGAGATTTTTATATGAGTTTTCACTCCTTGAGCCACTCTTGTCATGCATTTGGAGTGTTGAGGGTTCATGTGAGAGTTCTATGGTATCCTATGCTTATCGGATCATGGTTGATATGTATTAGGAATGAGTGATGAGTAATCTTTTTACTAGGGTCTCCAGATCATTGTCTTATCCATCATTCCATCATTGGTGATATGACTTTCCTTTATTGTACTGACATGGGTTAATCATCATCTATTCTACTTTCTCATTGCCTTCTTTTGTATCCCATTACCTCTCTCCGGATATTCATTCCACTTTTTATTTATTCCCTACATATTGATACACGTTTTTGATTCGATACCTTCTTCACATCATTCACATGTTTCATTCATGGTTTGACCACCCATCATTCTTCTCATTTCGCCATTGATATTTCCTTTGGTTCCCTTTAGTCCATGGCTTATGAGATTTTTTTTCTATGCATTACATCTTATACACGAGGGTATGGGTTTGATCATTGGGTATTTGAGCCTAGTTTCCCTTCATTTCTTTCACCCTATCACCTTGGCTTACGTTACGTCCCGTGTCTTAAGACCACCCTGAGGCCATGAGATCAGGTGTTATCTTTGACAGTCTTCACTTGGACAGGCTTTTGTAGACTGGTTGAAGTATAGTCGTTATCATGTTCTCTTTTATGGAAGATACTTTTGGAAGCATTTGGTCTCTCTCTTGCTTGACATATTGATGTTTGATGGATTTTTGAGTTGGAGGCAGTTAATTGATGATGTTGGATTCATCATTTTGATTGTGTGTCAAATATCCACACTGGGGCATATTTCCCATTTTCTCTGAGGTTTCTAGTTGTTGTTGGATGATATGACTATTTCTATCCATGGTTATAGAGATGTTTGATTGATTTTGACGGATTCTTTATTGTACATTAGATATCCATACTGGGGCATATTCCCCTCTCCATGACGAGATTATGTTCAGGCAGCGGTATATAGATGGATGATCATTGTTGGTTGTTTATCTCACGACTTTGATATCAGATATCATACTGGAGCATATTCCTCTCTCCTTTGTGAGATTAGTTTGGGCAGTGGTATGAGGATGGATGATTAGTGTTGGTTGTTTACCTCATGACATCGATATCGGATCTTATACTGGGACATATTTCCCCATTTTCTTTTAGTATTCTTGAGATTGAGACAGTGGCCAGCTTGGTTTTAGATTGAGATTAGTTTGGAGCTTTCGGCGATTGATTATATCAAGACCTCCCTACATGGATTTGTCGAGATAGAGATGGATCATATCGGTTTTCACCAAAGGAGCATGGGTGGATCCTTTAGCCAGATGTTCATGGGATAGATTTGTTTTCATCATTGTCACCTTGCAGATGGGATTACCCAGATGAGCAGTATTTTGTGCGCTTTGAGATTTACCTTTTGAGATCCGTCGACAGGGCAGCTTTTCAGACACAGAGAGTTCTTTCAGCTTAGACTTTTCAGAGGTTTGTCATGATGCATCAGTTCCTGAACCATTGATTTCAGCGGATGATTGATTTACTGGTTGTTTTAGCAGTGTGAGTACCCTGGATACTGGGGCATATTTCCCTTCTTGAGCTCAGTAGTCCGACTCTTGTCACTTTGAGTATACGACTTTGAGCCCATTTACTTCCTATCCACTTTCGAGTTGGTCTTCTTTATCTATTTCTTCTAGGCCCTGAGCCTCATAGCCCTGAGCTATCCACTCCTTCTAGACCCTGAGTCTTACGGCCTTGATTTATCCGTTCCTTCTAGACCGTGAGCCTCATAGCCCTGAGCTATCCACTCCTTCTAGACCCTGAGTCTTACGACCTTGATTTATCCGTTCCTTCTAGGCCTCGAGCCTCATAGCCCTGAGTTATCTATTCCTGCTAGACCCTGAGTCTTATAGCCCTGAGCTCTTTTTCTTCCCTTAGGTCATGAGCCTGGTAGCCCTGAGCTATCGTTTCCCATAGACCCGGAGTCTTTCCAGCCCTGAGCTGAGTCTTCATTATTTGGTCGCCCACAAGTGGTTTGATCAGGAGTTTGCTTATCGCATTCTCCTTCTAGTCGATCAGTCATAGAGTCCAGAGCTCATAGCCCTGAGCTATTCATTGTAACCCTGAGTTGCTCATTGCATCATGACCCAGAGTCATTTATGTCATCCATAGCCCTGAGCTATTCATCGTAACTCCGAGTTGCTTATTGCATCATGACCTAGAGTCGTTTCTCTTATTTATGACCCAGAGTCATTCATAGCATCCCGAGCCCTAAGCTTACAACCCAAAGTCATTTGCGTCCTTCACATCCCTGAGACGTTTCGTTTTCATCATTCTAGCTACTTGCAAGTGGCCTCGACTCGGCACCATGAGCCGGAAAGAATCCTGATCGGCTATCCATTTAGAGCCATAAGCTCATGACCCAGAGTCGTTTCTCTTATTTATGACCCAAAGTCATTCTTTCTATTTAGAGCCCTGAGGCCGTGACCCGGAGTCATTCACTTCAGCTATGACCTAGAGTCATTCTTAGCATTTATAGCCCTGAGCTCATGACCCAGAGTCATTTATCCTATTTACGACCTAGAGTCGTTCATCCAATTGCCGACCCAGAGTCGTTAGTCCTACTTTTGACCCAGAGTCTTTCATCTTGTCCATGACCTAGAGTTATTCATCTCATCCATGACTTTGAGTCATCATTTTCGTTTTTTTTTTTTTCATCTTTGTGCTCTCATCACATACCTTTCTCTCTTTGTTGCCATTCCCCCACATAGAGTTGTTCTATCCTTGTCGTTGCAGTCCCATGTTCCGACTCTACTCTCGCCATGTGCTAAGACAAAATCTCTGGTCCTTCTTTAGTTCTTCGATACAGTTCACTTCGCTCCACTCATTATTCGTTTTTCTTTACTCACATTCCTTACACTCGTGATCTCTACCGAAAATGAGCATATTTGTAGACCCTCAATTTTGTCCTCCTAGCACATGTCTTGTTAGATACTTGATCGATACTTTACAATAACTCCTTGGTGGCCCATATCTACTCACACTACTTACCTTTCTTGAACCACCTCGGAGACTCTGATTCAGGGATTGCCTAATCCCTTATTATGACCTCGGCAACCCTAATTTAGACTTAGACACTTTCCTAAAGGCCTTAGGCCCACTTAGACACTTCATTGGGCTTAGTTCACTTAAGTTCACTTTAGCATTTTTTTTAAACCCACTTTTTATATGACTTGCATGATTGCATGGCCTATATGACTTGTGTGGCTTATATGGATTTCTTTATTATTTTATTTTATTTTATCTTATTACAAGTTTTCTAAATCATATTTCTTGGCTTTTTGGGGCATGAGGAAACAAGCCGCCATCTATTTGGAAGGAGAATCAACAGAATTTTGGGAAAAAAGAGGAGATTTTGTTTTTAGAAGGATAGCACATATATTATTTCCATGGGAGAATCGGTTATAAAAGGAAAGAAAATAAGAAAGGAAAAGAGATTTAAAAAAAAAAAAGAAAGGAGGGGATTTTCCTCCAGCAGATTTGGAGGGTCTTTTTTTGGAAGGCTGATATATATACGTGAGAGAGGAAGAAAAAAATGGGGGATTCTGGGATTGTTAAGGGCAGAAAAACGCACGAGGTTGGAAGATGAGCAATTGCAGTCGACTTTGTCCAGGTATGCTTCTGGTTACTCTGGGTGTTCTGACCCATATTTGATTTCTCCATTTTTGGTCATTCAGAAATATTCAATGTCTTTGTTGATTGGTGTGGACGGAAAGGGCCACAAGTTGTTCTGCTGGGATTGGTCATTTACTACTCCACCTTGTTTCGATTTTGATTATTTTATACATCATTGATGCCTTTGGAAATGTAGAGCTCCATGCTAGAATGTTATCATGCTCGGTTTTTTATGGGAAAAATCTGGGTTCGTTATCATGCCTGAATGTTTTATACTCCTCAGATTTTTTCACAAATCATGCTTGAATGCTTGAATGTTAAGTAGCCTATTCTGCATAGTTCACTCTGCTCTTAACCCATGGATTAATACTTGAAGTGGGGTTATTTATGCTTACTGATCAACATCTTCTGCTATTTCCTTCTCCGAATTACTTCACTTTTTTTTATTATTTCATTTTATTTATTCTCTATCCCTTTTCCTACATGTTGTCCGGCCAACGTTCTACTTTCTCCGGATATCTCACATCCGGAATTCTGTCCCGTCGACATTCCACACTTTCTCCGGATATCTCACATCTGGAATGCTGTCCAGCCGACACTCCACACTTTCTCCAGATATATCACATCCGGAATTCTGTCCCGCCGACATTCCACACTTTCTTTGGATATCTCACATCTGGAATTTTGTCCCGCCGACATTTCACCTTCTCCGGATATCTCACATCCAGAATTCTGTTCCCCGACATTTCACCTTCTCTAGATGTCTCACATCCGGAATTCTGTTCGCCGACATTTCACCTTCTCCGGATGTCTCACATTCGGAATTCTGTCCGGCCCAACATTCCACCTTCTCCGGATATCTCACATCCGGAATTCTGTCCGCCGACATTTCACCTTCTCCGGAGATCTCACATCCGGAATTTTGTCTGTCGACATTTCACCTTTTCTGGATATCTCACATTCGAAATTCTGTCCGGCCCACATTCTACCTTCTCCAGATATCTCACATCCGGAATTCTGTCCGGTCCAACATTCCACCTCTCCGGATATCTCACATCCGGAATTCTGTCCGCCGACATTCCACCTTCTCCAGATGTCTCACATCCGGAATTCTGTCCGCCGACATTTCACCTTCTCCGGATATCTCACATTCGGAAATCTGTTCGCCGACATTTCACTTTCTCTGAATGTCTCACATCCGGAATTCTGTCCGCCGACGTTTCACCTTCTCCGAATATCTCACATCCGGAATTCTGTCCGCCGACATTTCACTCTCTCCGGTTATCTCACATCTGGAATTCTATCCGCCAACGTTTCACCTTCTTCGGATATTTCACATTCGCCGCCTGACGCTGGATGCGAGAGGAGGGCGATTCAACTTCCCTGGTCAGACATGTCCGGATCCTCCTCTCTTCGCTTCTTTGATTGGAAATTTACTGTTTTCAATTGAATTTTTTTGAATCCTTTTATGACTAAGTGTTTCCAGCTTTGAAAAAATCCATCCTTAGAACCCTTCTAGTCACTAAAATCCGGATTTTAATAAATTTGCTGCCACTTTCCTCCAGGCATGCATTTTCATTATTTTCTTTTATTTTCAACTATTTCATGGTTTTCTTGATTTCAATAAGCATGAACAAAATTCATGGTTCCAAATAATGGAATTCGCTGAACTAATTCATGCAAAAGCAATTAGGGCTTTGGTGGGGCCCCGACATTTATGATATTCTCATCAATATTGTTTGCTTGATATTTGATTGATTGTGATTCCTCTTGGTGGCATTGAGATTATTTCGCACTTGTTACTAAACAAACTTGTTTCCATAGAGAAGTATTAGCTTGCTATCCGGGTACGCTCTTCTTGCCCTCAAAACTCTAAAATATGATGTGTATGTTATTATGAGCCATGTCCATGTTTTGATGCCATAATTGATTGCCTTGATGCTTGTTTGATCATCTTTGATAAAAATGTATATCATGCGTCATATTTTCAAACTAATCTTTGATGTCTTGTGGAAGCGCTTAAGAAGCTATCCAGGTACGTACCCTAAATCTTCTTCATGATTGTGATTGGTTTTCCTATTAAGCATGCTATTTGTTTTCGAAATCACTTAGCCTACTTCGGTAT
Organism: Vitis riparia; assembly: GCF_004353265.1. NCBI lineage: Eukaryota > Viridiplantae > Streptophyta > Magnoliopsida > Vitales > Vitaceae > Vitis > Vitis riparia. The sequence continues at coordinate 8,583,807 of NC_048442.1, read as the reverse complement.
CCATGATTAATCATTTAATTGCTATATTTCCCTCAATTTAGTCAGTAGAGACCTCTTTAGGGCTTAGAGGGGTGCTACCTCCTAGAGGTACCTTCCCAATAAGTAACCTGATCCCCGGACCTAGACTCGGGTTTTTCAAAGACATGCTTTTTCCAAAAATTATGGAGTCATATTTTAGGGTTTTTCTTTCTTGTTTTATTTTCTCTTTAAAATAAAAATAAAATAGGTGGCGACTCCAACTTTTCTAAAATTAATTTTTCACAAATAAAAAGCGAGTCTCGCTGATAGAGTGGGGACGCACGTGAAAAATACGGGTCCACAAATATCTTATAGACTTTGAGATGGTGTGTCCTCGTGTGTGATTCTAAGGATATATATGATCATGAAATTTGTGGTCACGGTAATTCCTTTAATGGAATTTGTGCTTTTATGAGTTAGGATATGTTAGTTGATCACATAATAGAAGGATTTATAACTCAAGTATGGTAGAGATAATTTTGAGAGGTTGACAACCTTCACCTTGTTAGATTATAGAACCAATTCATGAGGAGACTATATATGATGGATAGTCATAGACTCAAGTTCCAACTCATTGTAATATAAATAGAGTATTAAAGTGAAATTGATGCTCTATAGTGGGATGTGGAGTCAACTTTAGAATTGGATTTTGAGGGAGTCAGTATTTTCTTATGGGTCTCAATGGTCTCTGCTCAAGCTCATATAGGTTGACAATATGATTTATAAGGGTTAGATTGGTTCTTAGTTCATTTATGTTCATAAGGGCATTTTAGTAAATTCATAATGTCACATAGAGGTTAGAGAACCGCATCTCTATATTATGTTAATTGATTAATTAGAGCATTTTTTGGGTTAATTAATCAATTAGAACCCTTTTTAGGTTAGATTAAGTGACCCAAGCTTAAGGTTGGCTCAAGCGACTTAAGTCTAAGGGGAAGCTTATAAATACCCCTTTAAAGGTCAAGGCTTCAAACTTTTAGGTTTTTTTCATTCTCCCTAACCATGTTTGGTTGACCGGATATAGCATGAAATATGATAAGAAATATCCTATGTTTGGTTGGTGATGAGATAGGATAAGTTATCCTATCACTTATCTTATCTTATGTCCAACCAAACATGGGATAAGATAAGTGATGGGATATATTATCCACCCTACTTTTTTTTTTTATCATTTTCACATGAAATATGTTAATCTCATGGTAAGATATGAGATATATATATCTCATGTATTAAAAATTTATTTTTTTTAATCAATTTTTTATTTTTTATGTACTCATTTTACAAAAAAATTTTTTTTATTATAAATTAAATTTATTATTAAAAAGAAAAAATTAAAAACATTTACAAAATAATATTAATATATGATATATAAATTATTTTTATATATTAAATAACATAATATGAAAAAAAAATTATTTGTAAAGTTCAAATATTTTAATAATAAATATTGTTAAACATAACAAAAATTTCATTTTTTTTAAATATAAAAATATTTAAATATGATATAATTTTTATTTTAAATATTAAAAACAATATATATTTCATATTATTTTTTATTCATTTCATAAATTAAATATAAATATAATATAACATTGGAAATCATATCTAATGATATCATATCCCATTGGAAATAATATCCTGAGGTATTCATATCTTATCCAATTAGACGGGATATGATATCTTAGGATATACATATCTTATCTTTTCCTATCCTACCAACCAAACGTAATCTAATAGTATTTAATTGTTATATAAAAGATATGGTAAAATAATTAAAATTGTTTTTTTTATAATAATTTTATTTTAACTAATTTATATAATATATATCATTTTGCATGTGAATGCATAGGATAGATAAAGTGTTGGTCCAGTGAAACTAAATCTCCTAGGTTCGATCCCTATTCTAAAAATTTACTTGAATTTAGAGAGAAAACCATCAGAGTGGGCTACAACTCTCACTAGTCTAAGTGGGCCCTTAAATTGGGCTTCAAGTGCGGGTTGGATTACCTCTTCCAGCACTTGGACATTTTTATAAAGAAAGATGACACGGATGTGGCTGATTAAATAAGCGATATAACTGATAAATCAATTAAAAAAATTTGGTATGTCACCAAAAAAATTAGCGAAAAATGAGAAAATAATTGAAAATTTCGATGAAATGAGATATCGTTGTAGATTTCATGTCAGGCCAACATGATATCCAATATTTCGATGAAGTATCCTGATTTTTTCATCCTTGGTTCCAATTTATTGTCATCCTTCTATCTATTTCCATTTCTTTAACTTTGGTTACGTTTGTCTCTTCTATAACTATGAAGCTTCATTCTTTTGAACTTTTAAAGTAGTTTCTTCGCTTGTTTGATTTTATGATATTACTTTTCATATGAGTAACCACGCTAAAAATAGTTGAACCAAGAACTCTCACTGATTGAGAGTTGGAATCCTTTAGTTAGAAGATTGAGTTTTGGCTTTGAGAACTTTTTCATTTTTCATCTTAAAGGATTATAATTCCATGTAACAAGAATATCTTTCAGTTGTAATTAAATATGCGATAGTAGATTTTCATATTGATGTTTTTAATGCTAGGACTGTAATTTGGGTGGATTTGTCAGATTGATGCCTAAATTAAGTCATACTTGAATTAAAAAACAATCAATGTAAACTCAACCTAACCTAGGATCAATCCAACCCGACCTTTGACTTGAGGTACTTAATCCAAGTCCAACCCAACCTCATTTTTCTAAACTCGAGTTGAGTTCAGGTTAAACTCGGGTTATACTCATGTTGACTAGGTTGTTTAATTCAAAATTTATCTATAATGTATTTTAGAAAACCTTTTCCTATATGTTTATATCAAAGTTAATTAGTAAATAATAAAAAAATTTAAGATAGCAATAAAGAAGTGAAAATAAATTTACATATCATTTAAAAAGATGAAAAGTATATGATATAATAAAATTTGATATTTTTTCTTACAAACCCAAAAAGAAAATGAGTATTATTATATAAGATAATATACATTATAAATATTATAAAAATATTCAATTAGGTTTGGGTTGTTCGAATCTTCACCTAAGACTATCCCAATTGAGTTTAGATTAAAAAAATCTCACATAAGACAATTCTTGTGTTCTTTCTGTATGCAGATTGATTTATTTGTACCATCACAAACAACATGCCAAAGTTTTTCACATACAATTATGTATTTCATTGTTTGTTGATAATATTGATAGGTTAAGAAACTAGAGTAAAATAAGGTTACTTATTGTTAAGGTTAGATGTTGATTAGACTAGAATTAGTATATAGTTATGATTTAAATTGATAACAACTTGAGAACTATGTGAAAAATTAAAGTGTCCATTTGGGTATAATAGTTCTATTTTTTTTTCTCCATTTTTAAAAATAGAAAACAGTAGTAATTTTTTTATAAAATACAAAAACATTTAGAGCCTTATGCATAAAAAGGTAATTGTTTTTAAATAATTTTTTTTAAAAAAAAATTGAGGCATTAAAAAAAATTTAATACCTCAAATTTTAAAATTTTTCAAAGTAATTTTTTAGGATATAAGAAATGTATACTATATAAAAGTTATTACTATTTTATTTATTTATTTATTTTAAATAGAAAGTGTATCCAAATTGATGATTTCATTATATTAATAAACGTCCATGAGCAGTAGAGTGGTTCATAAGGGATAAGGGATTGATTAGTTAGATACTTTCAATATAATTTGCTATGAAGTGAAGAAGTGCCTTTCAAATTTTTTGAATGTTTTATTCTTGTGGGATGTTCACTAAACTAATTGAAAGAAAGTTTAGAATATGACTATCAATTTACTTATGCTTTAAAATACAAAAGGCTTAATAGTTAAGATATAACACATTAAAAAAAAGTGTATTAAGAAGGATGCTTACATGGATCCTCAATCAATTAAGTTTATATAGGGGTAGGAAGTTTTTGGAAGGATTCCTAGACATCTACACATCTTCATAAATGGGTAAGAGTCCTTAGAGTTATGTGGAGTATTCTAGAGAATTTTTGTAAACTCTAATTGTTGATTTATTCTAGAATTATAAGGAACCATCAAGGATTCCAAAGAGGTCCAAAAGGGCCTATAAATAGGTAATGACCCTATTTGGGCAAAGCATCAAGCACTTAAAAGCTTCCAAGCTTTATATAACTTCAGGTGTATTGCGTAATCTAACTGTAGCATGGGTTTAGGACACACCTAAGTTCATGACAATGTTCTAAATTCTTAATTTTATTGATAATGTAACTTACAACATACTTAAGGTGGTCAAGGATGATGGTGTAAATTATGTAATGAAGGTGTTAATGAAAACCAATGGATTTGGACTAATTGCTGGCCATAAGGGAGTTTCAAGTCTATCCGATTTTGGCATCAAGTTGAAGACCCTAATACGCTTTGATCTTCCAACGTTAAGAAGTATTTGGGCTAAAGATTCATTAGAGTAGTATTCTTTACAAATAGTTAGGATATCTATGTGTTGCATGTTGAAGACTTTGCCTCTCAACTTAAATACAATCCAATTAAGATCCATTGAAGGACAACAATGCTTATGGTGTATATCATTAGAATGGAAAGATGATATTAGCAAATAAAATATTATAGTTTCTTTGCATCCTCAACTAACTCAGATTTCATCTTCTATGCAGCAGTTTCATTATAAAGTTGATTGGGATGGTTACTACTTCAATATTAAGTTTATGTGTAGATTCAAAAACTTGACATATGATTGCTTAAGATTTGCTACTAGGTATCACATTTGCTTGAGATTTACTACTTCGGGGTTGCATTTGTTTAAAACTTGCTACTCAAGATTGTGTTTGTGCAAGATTGCTAGTCCTTTGACTATTTTATTTGTTGTTCAAATTATTTAAAATATATGGACTAATATGTGTGTATAATAAAGTTGAAGATATAAAGTTTAAAAATACTCATTTAAACCCTTTTAAGTATGGGGTCGGGTTGAATCAACCCATTCAAGTTGCACCCCTAATAGGACCATGGTGGACCCAAATCATTTTATTAATTTCATCCTTAACATTAGGGTTTGAACTATCAGGAATTTTATAGTGCCTCCAATTCATTTTATTTCACAATCCTGAATTCAGTTCACATCTCGAGTCAACATATATGAATAGACAGTTGAGTGTTCTAATCCTATTCACAACCACAGTCACAATCTGAAAATAGCTTTACGTAATTCTTTGCTAAATCCAGGAAACAAAAACAAACCAATTATCACCTAAATACTAATCAAACTGAGAGATCACTTCTGAAATTCTGAACTTAGCAGCACACAGGAAGTCTATATATCAATTTATTCAATGGGATCAGAGACGCAAGGCTTGATGATCCAAACAGAGTTTTGTAAGGTTCCAAGTTTCCTTTTCTTCACAAGATCGGCAATGGTCTGAAAAGATCCAAGTTGAGGCTTAATTTGCTCCCATCATCAAGCTTGAATAAGCAGGTTGGGTCCTAAGAGTGGCCCCATTTTATGAAAAGATGTTGGAGCTATTGGGTTGGGTTTCCCTCTCATATGGAGGATGACCCATATATGTCAAACCCAACAAAGCTCATTTGATATTTTTGTCTTTTGGTGTTGGGTCTTTTTGAGAATCCCAAAATGGATTCACTTCTCGGAATACAAAGTGAGAAGAGTGCAGTCAATGATTTTGAGAGAAAAAAAGAGGAGAAAGAGAGAAAGAAGAAGAAATTGAAGTGTGAAAGAGTCATTTTCATCTATGTAATACATCTTCATGATCTATAGTCCAATTAAACCAAAATTTGGTCAGTTGGTTCATCACTTGTACCTCTTCATTTTGGTAGGTGGGATTATTAATTGAAGTTTTCTATTTCATTATATAGCTGCCTAAATAGAGTTGGTCAGAAATAGAATCGCTTTGGATCAGTTTTGATAAATTTTCTTGATTTCTGTTTTGCACCGTTGGATCATTCTGAAATTTGAAAAATAGATTATGCTCTTATGTCTCTTGATTCTGGTAACTTGGATTGTCTATCAGAGTAGTTGGCTATAAACTATAATCATCTGAACACAGTAGGATAGAAAAGGAGAGGAGAAAATCTCAGTTCTGTGTAGCCTTCATCAAAGAATGATTTCTCTTTGATCCCTAGTTTGATTGAGGTGAAATTTTAATGGAAGATTCTACATTTGTGGTTCTTCAATCTTAACGGTTAGATTGTTGATTGGATTTTTCTAAATAGATTAATATTCCCTAATAGAACGCTGAATTTGTGATCTACTTCTATTACTCTTTTATTATTTGATATATATGTTTGTGAAGCCAAGATTTTTTTTTTTTTTTTGCTTGATGATTGTTGTTGTTAATGGTCCCTAGTTAATGTTGGAATAGGTTGTGTACTCTCTCTTTGGTTGATAGTGAAACCTTTTTGAGTGGACTCCGATCTTGTGGGTTTTACTCCTCATATTAAGGAGGTTTTCCACGTTAAAAATTTTGATGCATGCGTTATTGATTTTAATTGTGATTTTGTGTTCAACTTTCTCCCAATAGGAGTTTGAAGTAGTAGTTCTATACAAAGATGAAAATATCAATAATTACGGATATATTGGTATTTTGATATATATCAAAGATATATTGACGAATAATTTGGAAAAAAAAAACCGTAGGCCTAAAATTGATTAAAACTTATGAAAATGTTGAGAAAAAAATCTAAAAATGATATAATAAATAATAATAGACATTTTAAAGTTGTTTTTATAAAAAAAATGATATTTTATATGATATGATTAATCATATTTAATTACAATATTGAATGCATCAATAACAAATATGAATTTCATAAATATATACTTATTATTAAATTATATTAAATATTATTCAACAATAATATTGTAATATTTGATTATAATATATCTAATTTTAAAATTATAATCCATTTAATTTCAATTGTATTAAATGATATAAAATAAATGATGATATATGTATAAAAAATTTTAATATTTATATTTAATTAATATATAAATGATATAAAAAAACTATTAAGAAAATTATAACGACAATTTTTTATATTTTTAGTAATTAATTAAATAATTAGAATTAATTAATTTATTAAAATATTATTTTAATATTTTGTTTTTTTGATAGTTTTACTATATATTTATCTGGTGCACTTATATTAACAAATGGCAAGCTAGCCCAATAGTTGACTTAGGCTATTTGGTTTTGGTTTGGGCATAATTTTGAGCCTCACTGCTTTCATCAAAATTTGATTTTTTGGAGGGTTTGACCGTGATTTGACCAGGACACCTTATCGACAAAAACGTTAATAAATTAGTAAAAATATGATTTTTCGGCAATTTTTTTTCGATATTTCTTCCCCTTTGTGTATTGCCGCTCACTGAAACATGAAATTTTGACAATTTTTTCTAAAATTTTCATCCATGATTCCATAACAACTCAAACTTAACTAGTGCTGCATATACAACCACTAAGCAACTTGCTTCTGCTTTGATCATGTTCCAAAACCTGTCACTCATAGATAAATTTCACGAAGAAGAAACAGAGGAGAAGAAAAAGAAGTGGTAAAAAGAAATTTTTGTATTCTGTTAACTATATACAGGGCTATTACAGAGAGAGATATATCTTGCACTATGAGACAAAGAGCTCTCTCATTTGTACAAGTGTCATCCTATAACTAATCCCTACTAAGTAACTAATCTCCCCGTGGTAATATACTATTAGTTCTAACATCCTCCCTAAGATCATGGGTCTTGGGAGAATTATAAGCTTGTTGTGCAATGCAAGAAACCTCTAAGTAGGTAGTGCTTTAGTCATTATATCAACAAGCTAGGATTCAGAAGGAGTGAAGTGAACAACCAAGGAGCCATTGGAGACCTTTTTATGAACAAAATGAGAGTCAATTTCCACATGTTTTGTCCAAGAATGTAGAATGGGATTAGCAGCCAGGTAAGTGGCGCTAATGTTGTCACAAAACAACAATGGTGGAGGAGAAAATGGGATTTTCAATTCATGAAGCGACTCCACCCAAGTTAATTCAACAACATTAGCTAATCCTCCATACTTAGATTCTGTGCTTGAATAAGAAACCGTTTTTTGTTTGGAGGAGCTCTAAGAGATCGAGAGAAAGTATTCTCATATATATATTTCTGGTGGTGGCCATTTGGATCGAATAGAGGAAGCTCTAATACCAAGATAAATTTCAGGAAAAAGAAACAGAGGAGAAGAAGAGGAAGAAATGTTTGTATTCTATTAAACATACAGAGGGCTATTACAGAGAGATATATCTTGCTCTACAAGACAAAGAGAGCTCTCTCATTTGTACATGTGTCATCCTATAACTAATCCCCACTAAGTAACTAATCTCCACTAGGTAATATATTATTAGTTCTAATACTCATAGACTGTTGGAGTTGGGTGGGTACCCGCCAATTTGAGTTGACCCAACTTGATCCAATCAAATAAAAGATCAAGGGGGAGCCGTTTATGGGAATTGGAATTGCCAAAAACCATCCCAATGAAAAAAAAAATTAGAAAAAAATCTCTTTTTTTTGCTTTTACTTTTCTCTAGAAAAAAAAAATATCAAGAGAACTTAGGAAGAGAAGTTCTATGCAAAAGAAAGTGAAAGACTTTTGTGCTGTGAAACAGAGTGATTCTTGATTTTAGTCTGGTTCCATTTACGACTTGGGGCAAAGAATTAAATGGTGAAGCAACTATTTTTTCAGATCTTAGGTATTTAAAAAAGGTAATCCGAAGTTTTCCTACATGAATTGACCAACAAAAATATCAGATATGAAACTGCAAAACAAAAAATGCACATAAGAGTTAAGAAGCACTTCTTGCGGTCATTTACCAATAGGAAGAGGTTCAAATATGTAGTAGGACAATGAAGCAGCTGTGGACAAGACAAATAAAATAGATGGCCAAAACCATTTCGATTTTTCCCACTGCACTGGTAGGAACATCGGAATTTGGGCAGGTCTGGGCAGCATTTGTACGTTTTGGATTTCTCTTCCCATTTCTTCAACCTGGTTTAATGTTGTCTTTAACCAAGTATTAATCTTTATTTTTCCAAACATTTAAAATATTTTGTTTGCTTGTTTGATTTTACGACAATACTCTGCTTATAAGTAGCTGCACTGGAAATAGCTGAGCCAACAAATCTCACCAATGGAAAGTTCTGGCTTTGGGCACTTGCGTTCTCGTCTTTCATCTCAAAGGATTACAGCTCCATGTAATGAGAAAATCTTTCCATGGTAAAGATGTGACAATAGATTTTCATACTGATGTTTCTTAAAGCAAATTGATTCCATTAGGCTATGTTTGGTTCCGGAAATTACTAAGGAAAAAAAAAATTGTTAAAAAAAAATGGTTTCCTCATGTTTGGTTTTACCATAAAATATAAAAAAAATAAAATATAATTAAAATTAATTAGAAATTTATATATTTTAAAATTATTTAATCTTATATAATGAAAGAAAATAAATGAAATAAAAATATATAAAAATAATTTATTGACTTTGAATGTATTTTTATTTTCCTTTACTTTCTATTTCCTTCCACTTTTCATCTCTTTTTTCTTTCCCTCAAATTCTCCTGTAGCCAAACATATCCTTATAGATAAAAGAATGTGTTTTGAGAATGTCTTTATAAATAATATCACATCATGAGGTAGGATTGAGGAGAGGAATATTTAGGTTATATTTGGTTCCTTAAAGACACTAAAGAAAGAAAAAAAAATGTTAAGAAAAACGGTTTTCTTATTTTAATTTCAATATAGAAAATACTAAAGAAAATCCAATATAATTAAAATTGGTTAGAAATTTTTTTATTTTAAAATTATTTAATCTTCATATAATATATGAGAATAAGTGAAATAAATATGAAAATAATTTATTGATTTTAAATCTTTTTTTTATTTTTTTATTTTCTTCCACTTTTTTCTCTCTATTTTCTTTCCTTCACATTTCCCTCAAATTCTTCAGAACCCAAAATAACCTTAGTGTTACATACTATAATGGCATGTGATGGGATTTTCTCAAGGCTTGTGCTTAATTTCTATGCTCCCTTTCCTTTCTATAGTCTAGTGATTATATTCAAGCATGTGACGCTAGTGGGTCAATATCAATCATATTGAACCACTGTATTCCTAATGAAATTAATTTTTCAAGGCTCATGTGGATATAAACAAGGTAAGACTAATCTCGTGTTCTTCTTGTTTGCACATGGATTTATTTGTACCTTCACAAAAATGCATGCCAAAGTTTTTCTCATCACAACCATGTATGTCATTGTTTGTTGACATGATTGATGGGTTAAGAAACTAGAGCAAAATAATCTTACTTCTAAGTAAGAAAAAATAGAGAGATATGCTTTACAAGGTTTGATGTCGATTAGACTAGAATTAATATCACAATTAAAACTAATAGCAACTTGAGAAAAATGTGAACAATTAAAGTGTATCAAGTACTTTTTATGTTCTACTTTTAAAAAGTAGAAAATAGTATTTTAGATTAAGCACTTTCTGTTTTAAAAAATAGAAAACAGTAATAATTTCTATATAAAATAAAAAAACTTTTAGAGACTTATACCAAAAAGATAATGGTTTTTAAATTTTGTTTAAAAAATTGATGTTTTAAAAAAATTTTAGTACCTCAAATTTTAAAAAATTTAGTACTTTTTTTAGGACATAAGGTAAATTTATATTTTTTGTATAAAAGTTTCTATCTTTCATGTAGAAGTCATTACTACTTTCTTTGTTTTAAAAAAAAAAAAAAGAAAGTGTATACAAATGGACACTAACTGATTTCATTGCACAAATAAACGTCCATAAGGAGCAAGGTGGTTTACCTTGATAAAATTTCATAAGGAATAAGAGATTGATCAAGACGATATTTTCAATATAATCACTAGATAATGCGATGCCATGAATGGAAGAAGTGCCTTTTGAATTTTTTGAATGCTTTATTGTTGTAGGATGTTCACTAAACAAATCAAAAGAAAGTTTAGAATATGACTATGAGTTTACTTATGCTTTATAGTACAAAAGGTTTAGTAGTTAAGAAATAACACATCAGAAAAAAAAGTGTGTTAAGAAGGATGCTTAGATGGAGGACTAGTG